>NC_050445.1:69034232-69331230 GCF_903995425.1 Onychomys torridus | reverse complement strand
TTTGGAATGACCCCAGATCACTCATGATCTACATTGTCCCTGGGCTGCTTGTACCAGTGACAGTGAAAACAGCAATGCTGGAATCAAGCCACCCTGGTCTTCTGCGGCCTCTAAGGAGCAGCTTGGCTGTGTGCTTCCAGATGCCCTGGCAAGAGTTTCTCACAACTGCTACTGTCATGCAAAATTCTTCCTGCTCAATTTCCCTCCTCTTTCATCATGATGATCAGAATGCTCCCGCTCATCCTTCAGGGATTTGCTCCAATGAGTCTTTTGCTTTTGAGCTTAGGGTTGTGCCTCAGTAACAGTGTATGCTTAGCATGCGCAGGGCACTGAATTCAACCCCTAAAAGAAAAAGAACAAACAAAAACCTTCTCATCCCAATCTTACTTGATTCTTAGAAGATGTGGGGGTTTGAATAAGAAAGGCCCCTAAAGGTTCATATATTTGAATTCTTAGTCAACAGGGAGTGATGCGAAGCTAATCTCTCTTCTGTGTGGTGGTTGTCAATCAGTCATACTCCCTTGTAGCAGATTCTCTTGAAGTACAACTGAGCAGGTCACCTTCTATGAGTGTTCCTGATTCCTGCCTGCTAAATTTAGCCAGTTCTTATATAAAAAGCTATTTTATTACAATTTTTTTTGTGTGTTAAAGTGGTTTTGACAAAGTCTTTTTTGTATGGGAAAAGAATTCCAACAGGGATGAAATAATGAATGTTTTCATGTTGACTAGTCCTAAAATGTCTACTGGGAATTGAAAGGTTGTTTTAACTAGAGACTGTCAAGGAAGTTAAGAATATCATTCACCATTAACATTTCAGTGACCACAACTTAGACACACCCTGGGTGACGCCCTGTAGTTTATTCATCTGCTGGAAGTGAAGCCCTGGTTACCAGCTGAAAAGCGCCCTCTCCATGGCTGGATTTAACTGTTTCTGACCCATCTGTCCTTTGGACCCTTCTGATTTTAATCTACAACCATTTTTTTCTCCATGGAATCAGCCACTTCCAAGAGGACTAGAAAAATCTCCTTGCAGGGAAATCATGCCTAACTCACAGCTGTGAGACCTCGAGGGAATCACCCCTTCCCTCAGGTTTCAGTTTCCACATTCATGGGATGAGTTCTTAAGATCTCTAGGCTTCTTCCAGGCTATGAAATATTGCAGTTGAAGTGGTAGATTATGGATAAAATATATCTATATATCTTTTATCAACATAAAAAATAAAGACATGAAGGCCATATTGAGGAAATGTTTAGAAAACAAATATTTTGGAAAACTGAATTAAGACACTTTTTCTGGGATGGGGTCTAGGGTAATTTGTCCATTACAAATTTGAATGAATTAAGGTTCAATATTCATAGGGTGAATTTTTTATACTAAACTATATTTTAGAAGCCTCTAGATTTGCTGAGTTATTGAAATGATAATAGAGTTCTTATTCATTTGTGATTTGAATTTGTTTGAAAATATTAATGATGATTTATGTAGGGGGTGTTATTGGTGGAAGAGGGAGGCAGAGGTGGACTGATGGGATGACTGTTGAGACAATGGACTTAACACCTTAGTGTGAAAAGAAATTAGGCATTTTACCTGATGTGCTCTTGACATCACGTGACTATCGTGGCTATCTAATACAACACCAAAAGACAAAACAGGGAAACTAGTGAAGGTTTGGGCTCCATAAGTCAAGACATGATCCAGCATAAGGGAAGCCATGACTGGACTGCATTCTAATGTGGCATTATCTAACCCAGAATTCAAGTTTTGGTTCAGTGAACTAAATATTATTAGTTTAAAACTATTTAGTTATTTATTTGTTTGTTTGTTTAGAGTGTGTTTGTGTGCACACAGAACAGCTTAGGTGTGTGGAGGTGAGAGGACCACCCATGGGAATCAGTTCTCTACTACTGTGTTGGGTCCCAGAGATTCTGCTCAGGTGATCTGTCTTGGTGGCAGGCCCCTTTATCTGCTGAGTCACCTTGCTAGCCCCAGAACTATATTATAAATGAATACTGAAATGTTTGTGGGAGACCTGAAGAAGAGGAACCATTCTGATGAAAGATTTGGAAATCATTTTACAGGAGGAAGATTAAACAAAAGGTTTAGTGTGGATGGAAAGAAAGCTAGTTGGGAGATGTGACTGGTTACTTTTTAAATTAAATTCTTTTTTGTTTGTTTGTTTGTTTTGTTTTTGGAGACAGGATTTCTCTATGTAGCTATGGTTATCCTGGAACTCACTCTTAAGACATGGCTGGCCTTAAACTCAGAGTGCCACCTGCCTCTGCCTCTCAAGTGTTGGGATCAAAGGCATGCACTACCACCTCTGGACCTTAAATTAAATTCTTTAACAACTAGGTGAGTTGATTAACAATCATCGAATTATGAAGCCAAGATGACATAAAGGGCATCCTGTCTCTTGTTCTGGTTCTCACTTCCCTACCATATTTAGACAGGAATCTTTTCAATTCCTGCAGCATTTCTTTTAGTGACTAAAAACAAATTCTAAGATTGCCACAAGTGTGAGGCCAGCATGTTACATAGATGGACACTACCTCAAAAACAAAGAAAAATACACAACAATGAAAAGAAAATATACAATATAAAAGAAGCCATATTATAGACCATTTTGTATCTTTTTAAACTTAATGTATATTTTTGGATACATTTCTTAATAAACAAAATAAAATAAGTTAAATAAAAAGGCCTCTCATTTGTCCTGAATAGATTGAATTGGGGGCCTTTGAGGTGTGTGTGTGTGTGTGTGTGTGTGTGTGTGTGTGTGTGTGTGTGTGTATGTATGTATCTAGTGCAGCGGAAACTCCTGGAATCTATGAAGGTGATCCTAACAAAGATTCCTAGTAGTGGGAGCCTCAACTTGCCATCTCTTGTCAATGTGTAAGGCTTCCAGTGGGACTGGGTTGCATTTAATTGAGATTTTGGTCAAGGGGGTCCCATGAAAATACCCAAACAATTCGTGCTGTTGCTAAGCAATGGGCTGCTCTCCATAAACTGACAGCAGGGACTCCACTGTGGAGGACAATACCCACATAACTCATTGAATATGGAGAAGTTGAATTGGTGCCTACATGGAGTCTTCACCCCCACATTCTAGTCTCCTTGGTGAGGGAAGGTACTCTGCAGGCTACTGAAAGAGAAACATGGACAGCAACCCAGCCACAAAACCTTTGACCTACAACTGTCCTGCCTGCCAAGTATTATAAAACTATGGTGGCACAGAACTTGTGGGAGTGGTCAACCAATATCTGATTTGACTTAAGGTCTACTCTACAAGAAGGAACCCACCCACACCCAACACTGTTAACCAAGAACCAGAGACTAGATAATCCAGAGACCTAGGGTAAAAACCAAATACTATTGGTATTAATGTGTGTGTGTGTGTGTGTGTGTGTGTGTGTGTGTGTGTGTGTGTGTGTTGCTAGTCTCTAGTCTTAATGGCTCCCTTGACAGAGGGGGTGAGAAGGTACAGCATCAATGGCACAGACACCAGGAGTCAGGTGAAAGACAAACAGCAGACTCATTTATTCAGCAATGGGGAGAGTCTTATATACCCTCCTAACAGCACCCAGGCTGAGTTCTGATCTGGTGACATTGTGTGGTTGCCTCTCATTGCAAGATTAGGACCTCTGACAACACCTGTTGCTAGGCCCTCAAGCAGATTCCAGGTTGGCTTATTTCTTGGCCTCTGTGGGAGCTCACAGAGGTTTCCTAGTGATATCTTAGCTTTCTTTACCAGCAGGGCTGCAAAAGAGAATGATTGGACCACAGTCCTGGGTACCAGATGTTTGGAAAGGTCTACACTTGGTTGTATCTAGCAAAGGGGGATCTTTTGCCTTACCCCTAGGAATTGTTATAAAAAGCTCTTTTTCGAATAAAGTTCTGGGCTGTTGGATATTGACCCAGGTCCTCCCGAAGTTATCCTGTGTTTCTGTCTTCTTGGCCAGGACTATCATTCTATCTACAAGTTTCTTATTCCTTTTTCCTCCTCATAGGAACCCTGTAAAAAGTGGGGGCTGGTCCCCCACAGGCCTTGTAGGCTGTATCTTTCTACATATCCACCTCTTTTAATTTATTATATGGGTGCTTAGTGGGGGGCCAGAGTTCTTTGCTCAATCCTTGTTGACCTCACCTCAGGAGGGCTCACCAATTGGACTGTGCCTGTCTTAGGTTGGCTTGCCTAACAAGCTCTTTGCCTGCCTAATAAGCTCTTATCCATCCTTGACTACCAGCCTTCAAAGAACATCCATTTCTGGAGAGCTGCCTGGGTGGAGAGGATTAGGCAATAGCCTTTTGAATTTCAGAGAACCAGGCATGCATAACCTTCTGTGGAGGGCTAGTATCAGGATATCTAAGAGCCATTAAAATCTGAAGGGTCCCCTTAGTTGCCACCCACTGTTATTGGTTGTGATCTATGGTCAATTCTTCTTTGGTGGAGGTGGGCTGGTCCATGGCAGGACTCACATCTCTTGTTGGGACCCATATTGGCATAGTTGCACTCTGAGGAAAAACACAAACATACCCTCTCCCACAGGTCAACAGGGGGGCTGGTGGCTGCCATTGGAGGAAGATAGGGTCTTTCTATCTAACTAGGAGTAGAGGTATGCCCTGGGGCAAGAATTCAGCAAATGGATTGGTTTGCTGAAACCCCAGTAAGATCAGTCTACTTAGGGCCCTTGGGTGTGTCATTGGGGCACTGCCTGTCTGCAAGGAGGGCATCCAGGGAAGTGGTGAGGGCAACAATGGAGCTGTTACTGGGGTCAAGAGCTCTTGTGGCCAGTACCCACTTGTGAACGTCCTCATTGTAGACCATTATGACTGCATTGCAGGTGGGGGCATTAGCCCTTCCCACACCACTTGTTTGATTAACATTTCCCTAGTGGGGCCCCAGTCTACTCTCTGCTTCACTGCCTCATTGACATCTGCAAGAAAATCAGCGAAACATTCCCCTAGCTGTTAAATAAGATTGTGGAAGTGAGGTGAAGGTCCCACAGGGTGAGTGCCTTAAGAGCCTTGAAGGTCAGGTCAGAAACCTGTTGTTAGTGGGTTTGATGGCCAATCTCTGCATGACGGACAAGATGGACAAAGTTACCTCGTCCAGTGGGCATGTCAATGGTCACTGGGACCTTAATTAAGAGGTTCGTTTGTGCTTGAGCTTCTGCTTGATCATCATAAGCTGAGTTCCAGTTAAGAAAGGTAGCCAACTCCAGCACAGCTTTGAGCAGACTATACCAATCAAAGTAAGTCTGTATTTGCATTGCTCATTGAGTGAGGACCTGTTCTAAGTAAAGTGAATCCTGGCCTGACTCATTACTGCCTTCTGGAGAAGGGAGAGTTTAGCTGTGGGGGTGGGAATTCAGGGATGGACAGCAGCATTTTGTCCCAGGTTGACCAGAAAGGCTTCTGCTGGCCTTTGAAGCCCAAGATTGGTGAGGAGTGTTGCAGGGGCTGGAGGGCATACTGCAGCATGAGGGAATTCCCACCTTCAGGGTCAGGTGGACATTGAGGCACTCCACTCCAATGGTACCACAGTGGAGTTGTAGCCTCCTTCAGCAGGAGTACGGCTGATGGGGAAGCAACACTTATGGTCTTAACTGAGGCCACACTCTCTGTTAGTTATTTGGTGCTAGAAACACGTCCCAAACACAACAAGACCACGGAAGAGTTTTATTAAAGTGGATAGAGGTGACAGGCCTGGGTGAAACACACATGGGTGAGGAGAGAAGGGGGGGAGAAGGGGGGGGAGAAGGAGGAGGAGAGAGACTGAGAGCCTGAGAGAGTCATGCAAGGTGGCGACGGCTTTTTAAAGGTTGGGCCGCGCATGCGTACAGGGACTCCTGTGTGTACTCCACGCATGGGCGTAGATTACATGTAATTATCTATCATTCCTGACTCTCACGTTTTAAAAAAGAAAAAAAAATGTGGATAGATGGGTATGGGACGCCGCTTCTCTCAAAGACTGCTTCAGGCTGAATGATGGACGTTGATTGGTTTTGGGGGGGAGATGGGGAAGCCGTCTCCTGAAGTTCTGGGATGAAATCCTGTAGCTGTGTCCATCCTCCATGGTGTGGCTGATCCTAGGATGAGATCCTGCAGCTGTCCGTCCTCCATGGTGTGCTGGGAACCTTCTATCTGACAAAACACTGGTGACATAAAAAGCTTAGACAAAAGATTCATTATTATTTTGTTTTTGGAGTTGACATTTATCTGAGGTAGATCTGGCCTGTCCAGATGGAGACAAGACATTTATCTGAGGTAGATCTGGTCTGTCTGGTTGGAGACATGTTACGGGTGGCTGTGATGTTTAAGTACTCTGGTTGGTTTTTTTTACCTGAGACAAGCCTCATTTGAGGTGGTTTATTTAAGGCACCTGTTTGTTTTGCTAGTTTAGCGTTTGGGAAACACAGGTGATCAGTTACTGAGTATTGAACAGTGACAAACTGTTATAACCTTACTGCCTGGATATTTCGACGGTCCCTTTTGCCTCCGGCTCTATGTGGCTCTAGTTGGGAAATTCCTCTGGAATTGGTGACAAGGCAGTGGATCCTGGTGTCCTCTGGAGCTTGAGAGTAGAAGAGAACTTATTTTTTTAATTAGGTACAAGGCAAAGATCATGGCCCTGTCTGTATGCACATGAGAAACACAGGCGGTAACCTTAAAGTGAGACAATGAGCTCTTATCTTAGTTGGAAATCTTTTTCATTAAGTAACTCTGAAAGTACAATTAAATCTGGTGAGGTAAGTAAGGCTGTCCTGTTCCCGACAATAGAAAGGAGGAGTGACATCCTAAAACTCCCAGGACTGAGTCAATGGCTCTGGTGTCCAGAAGGAATGAAACTGATCACTTCCCTGCTGAGTTCTGGGTTCCCTGCTGTGTCTGTAGCCAAGCCTAGGTTTGCTGGAGGTCTTAGCTTGCTGTACCCATGTGTCTTGGCGCCTGGGGGCAGTCAGCTGACTGGTTGTCTTTCTAGGCAGCACAAGGACAAGGCTGTTGATGGGCAGGGCATTCACTAGCCCATGGCCTTTTTCATTTAAAACAGGGACCCAACAGCTTTCAGGGGTCAGCGAGTGCCAGCATTTGGCAATTTTGTTTTCAGGCTTTTCTTTCCTGACACACCTTAAATGCCACAGATGACTCTTTTGCCCGTGGGGTCAGGAGGCTTGTTCTCCAGATACTTAACTTTTAGCCGGGAACAAGAGATGGATTTTACTCTATGTCCTGAATTTTTCCTGACGATTGGTGGCTTAAGGACAGCTTTTGGAAAGATCTGCCAGTAGGCAGACTGTAAACCGATCCTTTGGAAGACTTGCTTGAGGCTATAAGCTGATTCCTTTTGGCTTAGGAGCCATCCCGATTATTGTAAACTTAATTGTTTAGATCTCAGCTACTTTTAGACCCGTCTGTGGTTCTCAAGGCAGTTTGAGAATGAGTGGGTGGAGTTAGTTAGGGCAAGTCTTAGAAACCGCTCAAGCCCGCGCATTTGAGCCTGCCCACCAATGGCGCGAAAATCAGACAGAGGTTACACGTGGCAGACGCCTTGTGGGAAAGGAAAGGGTTTAGAGCCTTAGCAGAAAGTTTGGAGATGAAGCAATTCTTATTTTCCCGTTTGCTGGCTGAAGTACCTGCCACACTGTTATGCGGTCAGGTTTACCGGTACCGCAAAGCTGTTAAGGGGCCAGATTTACCGGTACCGCCCCATCCGCCAATGTAAGTGGGTGGTATCTGCCCTCTGTCCCATGGCTGTAACTGAGTGGAAAATAAAAAATTAAAATAACAAACTGGGATCAGACTTCAACTCAGGCGTCCTGAGAATGAAGTAAGATCTAAGCTCAGCTAAAGTCCCCCACTTTCGTCAAGGGATGGGAGGAGCTGCGACTGTGCTGCTGTGGATCCACCCAGTAGACCCCAGACGCCATTTTTGCTCCGAGCAAAAATGTGCCTGCCAATGCCAGCACAGCCTGGACAACCCCCGGGATTGTCCGCCACAAACATATAGCTTAGATTTCAGCCATTAGAACAGCAGACTCACTGTGAAAAAATCGTGGTGGTATCAATAATGGAAAGCCGCGCTTCTCATGGCTGGCCACCACCCGCGGCGGCCAGCAGGAGGTGCGTGCTGGTTGGCGGAAGAATCACAAGCCATGGTTACCTTTTTAGAGCTTTTAGAGAGAGAGAAAGCTAAGATAAAGAGCAACTCTTTCCATTTGCCTGTTCGCTGGTCAGAATTAGATAACTCCGGTAAAAGATTGGGATTTTTTGTTATTTTTTAAAGCATACTTGGGCCATCTCTCAGTACAGAGACGGATAAGCTTAGGAATCTGTAAGTAGGGCTGATCGAGTTGGAAGCCTTATTTCCCATGTCCGCAGCGGAGAGGCAAAAAATTAAAAATTAAAAAAAACAAAACGTGATCTAGAGGTCCGATTTTGGGCGTCCCCAAATATCGAACGTGGATCTGTTCGGGCACAAGCCGCCTTATCAGCTCATCAGCCGATAAGCGGGGGCCTGGTCGAGTGAAGGAAGGCCTCCCCAGGAGCCTCTCACGGTCAGCCACCCCATCGGGTGCGAAGACCGTGTTGGCTTCACACGACCCCCGGAACGCACCTGACGGTGGTGGTCCCTTCGCGAAATATCTCAAGCTGCAGACGTGGGAAGTGGCTGGAAATCCGGCCCGCGATGGGGGCCAGCCGTGGCCAGTAAAGGCCGTGGCTGGGGGGTTCCCCCGGTCTCAAGAATAACCAGTGAGGCGCCAGATGCTCAACGGTCAGTCGATCTCACGGATTCAGGAAACCGTTTACGCTGGCCAAAAAAGGGGAAAACTCACCAATCAGTAGTGGTGTTGCATGCGGATTTGTGCGACCAGGCAAATGGAGTGATCTGTCACGAACGGAGCAGAGTTCCCGGTGTTTGTAGCGCAGTTTTCGTCCCGGTTTCCCGGGTTTCCAGGCACAGAGTGCCAGGAAGTGCCCGTTTTTGCACGGCACCAAAATGTTAGTTATTTGGCGCTAGAAACACGTCCCGAACACGACAAGACCACGGGAGAGTTTTATTGAAGTGGATAGAGGTGACAGGCCTGGGTGAAACACACGTGGGTGAGGAGATAAGGGGGAGAGGGGGGGGGAGGAGGAGGAGGAGAGAGACTGAGGGCCTGAGAGAGTCATGCAAGGTGGCGCCGGCTTTTTAAAGGTTGGGCCGCGCATGCGTACAGGGACTCCTGTGTGTGCTCCACGCATGCGCGTAGATTACATGTAATTATCACTCTCCTCAGCAGGTTTCATGGGGCCTGAACTGTCTACCTCCTCCTCATCATGCCGTAGAGAGATCAGACATGGAAGAGGCTGAGGTGATAAAGAGGTTACCCATTTTATAGAGGGAGGCAGCAAGTGAACAGCACTTTCAGAGAGCAGATGGTAGTCAACAGGGGGGGAAATTGTGTTAGACCTTTGTGTTTTATACTTAGTGGGAAACTTCCATGGTATTTTTTTAGGCCACAGCTGTATGTCCACACAGTGTCTGTGCATGAGGAATGCTGTTAGGGAGCCAAGCCTCTTAGAGGATCAGCCCTTATGTAGAGGTGCAGGGCAAACTGAGACACAAAAAAATGTGCCTTCCTAACTGGACAGGCAGACAAACATGACAGATAATACAGAAGGAGGAAAGAAAGGGGGTGTCAACACTTATCTGCTGAAGGGACTGAAAACACACAACACTGAGGGGCTTTCTCACCAAAACACAGCATCTTGGGGGCACTGTCCAGTGCCACAAATAAGCACGGGCGTGGGGGTGGGCTGGGTTGGGGGGGACGACCAGACCCTGTTCAGGTACCAGATGTTGCTGGGTCCAAACGGTTTCCTCAAGTGAGAGGGTGAGAAGGCATGGCGTCATCGGCATAGACACCGGGAGTCAGGTAAAGGCAAGCAGCAGACTCATATATTCAGCAATGGGCAGAGCCTTATATGCCCTTCTCCCAGCCCCCGGATGTGTCCCGATCTGGTGACGTTGTGTGGTCACCCCTCATTGGCGAGGCACAGTCAGGACCTCTGACAGCACCTGATGCTAGACCCTCAGGCAGACTCCAGGCTGACTTATCTCTCAGCTTCATAGGCAGTACCTTCATATATATATGTATTCAATTATACTCATAAATTAGTACCTTATCCAGTCATCACCAGAGAGATTTCCTCCTTAAGCAGAAGGGAATAGATACCAAGACTCACAATCAGACATTACATACAAAGAGAGAGAGTGCTTCAAACATTCAGCTCAATGGAAGGTCTCCATCAAATTACTTCCCTCAGAGCTCAGGGAGGTCTATGGAAGAGGAGGCAGAAAGACTGTGAGAACCAGAGGGGGTGGAGGACGTCAGGAGAACAAGGCCTCTGAGTCAACTAGCAAGGCTCATGTGAGCTCACAGAAACCGAACAGCAAGCCCAGGACCATGGGGGTGTGGACCGGGTCCTCTGCATATACATTACAGCTATTAGCTTAGTATTTTTGTGGGATTCCTGACTGTGAGAACAAATGGGTCTCTGACTCGTGTTTGTTCTTGGGACTCTTTTCCTCCCGCTGAGTTGCCATGTCCAACTTCAGTGTGATAGTTTTTCTTCATCTTCTATTTTATTTTGCCGTATTTGGTTGTTATCTCTTGGAAGTCTGTTCTTTTCTGATGAGAGACAGAAAGAGAGTGGATCTGGGGTGGAGGAGAGGTGGGGAGGGACTGAGAGGAGTATCGGGAGGGGAAATAGTGTATGAGAAAAGGATCTATTTTCAATAAAAGGAAAAAACAACAAAACAAAACAAAGCAAAAAAAAAAAAAGAAGAAGAAAGGAAAGAAAAAAAGGGATGTGACAAACACCATATCTCACGTTACTTTAGTTCACACCCACCGGTTAAACAAGGATTTCTGTATTAGTTCTGAGTCCTGTTCCTGTGACAGAGTCCTGATGAGAGCAACTTAAGGAAAGAATGGCTCACAGGTGGGGGTACTGTCTCCATCAAGTCAAGGTGGGGAAGACGTGGGAGCCAGAGTCTGGAAGCAGAGAAGGGTAAACACTGCTGTTTCTCTTGTTTTCTTATGTTTATTCACCCAGGTCTCCAGCCCATGGAATGATACCAACCACAGGGAATGGATCTTTTCATTTTAATTAATTTAAACTAGGTAATTCCTCGTAGGCATGCCCGGAACTTTCTCCTGAATTGATCTAGTTTCCATCAAGTAGGCGATGAAGGTTAACCTCAGGATAGTTCCACACATTTTAAACTCAGTTGCTAACTCTTGGGTGATCTGTTGGTCCAAGTCTTGTATGTTTAACCCACTAGTCACCCAAAACAGAACCACCCAATCCTGTCCTGCTTCGATTTGGCTTTGCCTTGTTTACCATTTAAAAGGGGACATATTGGTATGGAGCCCCCAAATTCCTAAGTTTTTATTTCTCTTTTGAATTCTAGATTATTATGTTAAATTGTGTCTTGTGTGTATCCTCTCATGTCTCAAAGGGACCTCAAGTTCAAAAATTAAATAATATAAATAAAATAGCCAAAAGTAAACCAAAAAAGTAAATAAACATAATGTATATTTTTGGATACATTTCCAAGTAAGTATTTTTTTAAAGCCTCTCATTTGTTTCGAATAGCTGTTTTGAGTACTGTCTGGTGAAAAACCACCACAGTTTGCTTAGCTAGACCCACAGAAAAAAACATGCATTGCTGTTCATGTTCTGCATTTACAACATTCTCATTCATGAAAAGAGCAATACCTATTTTCATCTCTAAGCTTGCAAGAATATCTGTGTGATAAGTTCTCAGGAGTAGGTCTCTGGGGTCAAAACTTATCGTGCATTTTTAATTTCTTTCTTTTCTTTCCTTCCTTCCTTCCTTCCTTCCTTCCTTCCTTCCTTCCTTCCTTCCTTCCTTCCTTCCTTCTTTCTTTCTTTCTTTCAATCTTTTTTTCCAGACAGGGTTTCTCTGTGTAGCTTTGCACCTTTCCTGGAACTCGCTTTGTAGACCAGGCTGTCCTCCAACTCCCAGAGATCCTCCTGGCTCTGCCTCCCGAGTATTGGGATTAAAGGCTCGCGCCACCACCGCCCAACATGCATTTTTAATTTCTAAATATGTTGCCCAGGTTTTCTTCACCAGGGAGCCCCTCATTTGCATGGCCAAGATCAGTGAGTGCATCAGGATAAATGTCCCCCACCCTCAACATGCATTGTGTACTCAAACGTTTGGAGTTTTGCCCATCTGTATGGTAGGCACTGGCAATTTACAGGGCAATATTGTCTTCAGGCATCATGAAAGAACCACAACACTGCCCCCTCCTTGGATCTCATTCACACCTCTGCACCATTCTTTACTGGAAGATGACATTTTGGGTGAAAAATTTTAGGCCGCACCAGCTTCCGGGACAAATCTGTTCACCTCTACAGTTTGAATACGTGAGTAGAACCTGTTTCCTTCGGCTGTTTCTCCCGACCATGGCTTGTACCATGAGAATGGGGGAAATGCAGAAGTCCTGGGAAGTTAATGCTCTGAAAGCTTGTCTCACTCAAGGATAACTCAGGATCTGGTAGACCATCTGCCCTCTGTGGAGGCAGCTGTGGGTTACTCTCCGAGAGTTTCCTGGCAGCGCTGGGTTCCTGAAGCCTTATCCCTTCCCTGCTCTGTCTCTTTTGTGCCCTCTTCCCAGCACTTGATGATTTATTTCACTTCCAGAATAAACCCTTTCCACCAAGTCCTTGTCTGGGAGAGGCTTCCTGGAGAAAGCGAGCCGCGCTGGCCGCTGTCTTGCAGATCGCTTTGCTTTGTGAAGTGATTGTTACTAAGACAGAAACAGTTTGGAACTTTTAATGGAAATTTGATGTTGCCATAGTATTTAAGTGTGGGAGTTTTTTGTTTTACAGACATATCAATCTGTGAGATCTGGAGAAAAAATAAGGCAATGAAACACTGCCTTCCTCTTAAACAGTAACACCGAGAACAATGGATAGAAGCACAGATAGGAAAATTGGTTAGCTACAAATGAGAACTTTCTGGAAACTGTCCAAGGGGCCCAGATAGGTATGGTTTCCTCCTGGTGGCGCTTCAGTACCCCTCCTCACGGAGGTTTACATCTGCAGGGCAGGCTGTTGACTCCAGAGGATCCTATGATCCGCAGACCTGCGGCTCTGCCTGGGCGACCAGGTGCAGGCAGGCTGCTGCTCTTTATACTGTAACCAAACCCCGTGCACCGCTGAGATCTTTCAAAGCTTCGTCGCACTTCGAAAGCGTGGGGCAAGTTTGGTTCTGGCTGTTGCCGTTCTGAAGCCCTTGACACAGTAAACAGCTCTTCGTCTGCACAAAACCAAGAGGCTGGCCTTCGGAAGTTCCAGGGAGTCTGACTAAAGCTTCCCTCCCAGTCTCACTGTTAACGCTCAGCTTCCTTAACAAGCATTAAAATATTAAACCAGAAGCATTATCAAATTTCCTTCATAGGTCACGAAGTCTCAGGAACAAACAGGATCATTCAGCACAAAGCACAGGGCAATAATGGGCACGGGGTGCCAGGGGTGGGGGTGGAGTGGGGTGGAGGGCTGGGAGTGGGGGAGCACTGCCTTCAGGCCCCTGGAGAGGAGGATCACGGTCCTCAGTGGCTCCTCCATCTCCTGCTGTTCCAAGCCCCTTGTGGTGCTCTGGAAACCCATAGATGGAGTTGGGGTGGGGACCAACTGGTGGCTGCATTGCAGGAAAAAACTTACAGTTTGTACATTACTGAAACCTGGTAGGATGTCTTGAAGGTCACACAAAGACACTTGGAGATGGCACAGTTAGGACTGCTTAAAATCTCAGTGAATTTCACATCTAAAAAGACATTTCAGGGGCTTGGAAGATGGTTCAGTAGGTAAAGTGCTTGCCACTAAGCTCGAGGACCTGAGTTCAATACCCTTAGCCCCACCTGGTGGAAGGAGAAAAATCTACTCTCAAGTTGTCCTCTGGCCTCCACCCTTACCAGTTATGTGGGTGCTGTCCCCAAAATGAATACATAAAACTGTAATAAGAAAATAAAACCCCAACCCGAAACATCTCAGAAGAGTTGCTAGGGATCTGCAACCTAATTTGTGGAGTTTTGAGGAGATTTGGGAGGTCAGCATGGTGTTGAGAGAGTTCTGCCCTGGGTCCTGGTTGGTGATGGAACTCTGCCCCTTGCTAGCTGTGTGAATGTAGCCAAGGCTCAGAGAGTTTCTGTAAAGCAGTGATAATTAGAGTATTTCATAGAATCGTTATATGGACTAAATAAGAAAATAAATGCCTTAACATTGGAGACTTTGCTCACAATATTATTCGGTAAACATCACACAACACTTTTCAAGGTTTCCCTGGAGCAGGAAGCGGTACTGGATGTTTCAGTCTCGGCTGCCTTCCTGCTTCTCCACACTTTCTTTCTGTCTAACCCCCTAGATGCTTCCCCAAGGAGCTTCCTCAAGTCTTGATAGATCAGGGTCTCGGCTTGAGCTGCAGGAGAGGTAGTAACTCATCTCTTCTCCTAAATTCTACCAAACATGTCTTTGGAGGTGTGGAGGCCTTTTCTAGACTGCAATCTTTGTTATAGAGAATCAGAATAGGACCCTATCAGTATATTATTGGCACTCTTGGCATGTGTGTGTGGTGGCCAGGGGACAATGGCTGTGCCAAGAGATTGAAAACCATGACCTCTGAATAAAGCACCTTGACCTCCATCCTCTGGGATTTTCAGATGGTGTCCAGAATCTTTTAAACTCAAGAGGTTCACCGTGTTATACGAGTTCATCATTATCACAGCTCTTTTGTGATTCCCTGAGCTGTAGCCGTAGTAAAAGCTTTTGATAAATTTCTAATTGAAATGGGCTTCATCTTGGGGCTGCTGCATTTGTGTCTAGGTTCCCAGAGGTTCCCAGCCCTGTCCTTGCCAGTTTTGAAAGCTCCAGTTGTGCATCGTTCAAGGCATTTAATGCTGGGTCTTCTCTGAATCCAACGTGAAGTCCCTGTCCTGTTCCGGTGGCATCTGCCTGGAGAATGTAAACATCTTTTTCTAATTCTCACAGAAATCCATGGAAGGATAAAATAATTTTCCTTCGAGCTAGCCAGCCAGTGCCTCTGTGGGTTACAGTGATGCTCCTGTGGGGTGTTGAAATGAACTGCATGTACTGCATGAAGCTGCAGATCCATGCATCAGCTTCAAACCCATGCCCACCTCTCCTTTGCCTTATCCTAGAAGGCAAGTAGTTTTAGTTCCAGAAGCTGTAACTACTGTGGTTCAAAATCTTTCAGTTATATTCTTTGGAATGCTGATAAGGCAAAACCAGAACTAAATAAAACTGGAAATATTTTATAATGTTTAATGAGTACATGTTTATGCAATTGTGACTTCTTCCAATGACATATAAAACCGTATAAAATAAGTGTCTGAATTTGATAAGAATTTTTTCCTGGAACACAGGAAACGGTCGAGCAGAAAAGAGCTCGGTGTAATTTTTCTTCTTTTATTTATTTATTTTGGCTTCTTTTCTTAAAGACAAGGTGACATGCAGGCTAGGCCGACCTTGAGTTCTCACCCCCTCCTTCTTTAATGAGCAGTGACATGGATGGGGTTTTGTCTTTTCCTAGGGGAGATTATGTGGCTGTATTTTCATGTTAATCTTTCATTCTGTCTTGATAAAGGAGAATTTCATTTTTCTTAGTCTTACGTGCTTTAAAAGATAAGACGTCCTCTTTTCCATTTTCTTCCCAACTGATCTGAACTCTTGATCCTCCTGCCTCTACCTCCCAAATGCTGAGACTCTAGCTACATACAGTCCTTTATACCTTCTCAGGGTAACATTTTTATGTAGAACAATTCTGCTGAAAGAAACACAGTTCTCTCCAAACCCCCATCGCCATCTGACCTAACTTCATTCCCTCCACGGGTTCACATGGTCAGATTTGTTCAGTTTTGAGCCGGGGGTGGGGGGGGGGGGGGGGGGGGGGGGGGGATGGTGTTGGAAGGAGAGAGAGCTGAAAGAACAGTAAGAACAGTGGCTTTTTCCTGGTGGCCCAGGGAACCTTTGTAGTCATAGCCAAAACTATTGTGCCCAAGCCACTGGGGCTCTCTTTGATTTCAGGCTCAGTGACTACTTGTGTTAAGTACCTGGATAGACAATCTCCAAAAGATTACAAAAAGTACAGTACATTTTCATTCTATGTACTTGAGTTGGGTGTGGCATTTTCTATTTTATTTTATTTTATTGTTTTATGGCCCTTACTGAAATGGGAATATGATTGACTCCAAATGCCTCCCTAGACCAAACTGACAGGGCCTTGGCTTTATTTAGCCAATGCTCTGGTCAGCCCTGGCACAATTGGTTATTCTCTGCAACAAGCGGGATTGACCATGTTTCTTTCCACCTTCCCTGATGTTCCAGGGCCTGTCTCCCATTCCCTGGCTCTGCCCAGAGTTCTTCAGTTCTTGGTATCCTTGCATGGGCTCATCAGAGGTAATGTACAGGAGCATATCCTTCATATCTTTATAGCTTTATGAAAAAACACAAAATGAAGTAAAATTTCATGCCTGTAGTGGTGTGTAAGGGGATTGAGAAAGTCACATCAGAATAGCAATACAGAAAATGTTATCAAATAGTCTTTAATTTTATATTATAAACACTTAAAATATTCTGAGGAAATAATTGAAAACATAGAGATATATTGTTAGTACAAAGACATTACCACAATTTTCATTTTAGTAAAAACTGAATATAGTCTACATGTTTCATTAGAGCAATAGTAAAAGAAATGTCCATTTTCATATAATATAAGCTTTATATTAAAAAACTCTGGATTGTGAGCAATGTATAAAATCATGTATGATATGTGATAATAAAAGCCAACGAAATGAAAAATAAACAGCCTTTATAGATTAGGCAGAAAAATGTCAAACCCAATGCCTTTTAGTTATTTCAGTGACACGTGGGAAGATTGTGCAAAAATCTCCTTTTAGCTCCAGGCTAGAGCTAGGAATGCTAAGCCTGCTAAAGGTCACCTTGGGAAAGGCACTATGCACACAGGAAGTCAGAGCTGGCTGCCTCCCATCAGCTGCTGCTCTTCCCAGCATTCCACAATTTTCTCAGCTATGCTTTTGTCTCACCAACAGTTTCAGATGATTTCTTTAAGACTTTACCTCTCAAAATTATAACAAAGACAGATTTTGGAAGCTTTATCTTTATACTAGAATATACAGGTACTTAATATTGAACAGTATTTAGAATATATAATGCATACCATAATGCCTAAATAATACACAAGAGCATAGGGAATCTTTATAGTATTTGCTTAGCTTATCAGCTACAGTTTTGGCTTATTTGACATTTTTGTACAAGGCTATTACCAATCCTTCCCTTGCTTATTGCACACTGAAAAACATCCAGTAGATCTTTCCACTCTTACTCAGACTTCCTCAACCCTCTCCTTGTAGAGAAAGAATGACATAGATTTCTATATACACAAGGAATGGCTACTTTAAACCAGCGGAAATATTTTTGTTGTGTTATAAAATCTTTCCCCACAGTAAGTGGGGATTTTGATAAAATTGATAAAAACAAAAGCAAAGGGGTACATATGGCTACATATTCACTATGACAGGGCTCATGTATAGCTCAGTAACATAGCATTTGCATAGCATGCATAAGGCCCTAGGTTTGATGCTCAGCACTACACCCAAACCAAAACCACCAGATCAGTATGACAACACTTATGATCACCACTCTCTACAAAAGACAAAGCCTTGTTCCTTTTACTTCATGTGGGCCTCTTCTTTACGCACACCAAGCAACACCTTTAGGATGACCACCAGTGTTCCTTTTTTTTTTTTTTATACTTGTCTCAGCCCTTGAAATAGAGAAGGAAGTTGCATACACTCTTCCAGCACTTTGAAAAACATTGCATCATGCATGCCCATAATTCAGAAGTTTCACAGTATGAAACTACAAACCTAATCATGATGGTAGCCCTGGGGTTCCTGGGAAAGGAAGTGAGAGAGGCCTGCAGTGAGTCACTACCTAAGATGAGGCAGTGGGTGTTGATCTCTTCCTCCTGTGAAGATAAACCCGAGACCATGACAAGAGGGAATGCTTTCTTAACTGGATATAGTCTCTAACATTCGCTATGATAGTTCAGGAATCTCTGCAAATTCAACTTTGTTTTAAATATCTGATTTTCCATTCAGTGCTGATTTGGAGTGCTGTGTGTTCCTTTCCCAGCCCTGTCGGATTCGTGTGAGGGTCTTGTCTATGCACGGCAGTATGAGGATGAACTTCATCACCAGCACCGTGCAAGGGACCACGAGGGCTAAGATGTAGGCTGAGGGAAGGCTCCACCTTAGTATCGAAGGGCTGAGGAATCTCTTTCCACCATACACCAAAGTGTGGGCCGTACACAAGACCAGGGTCAGATAACCCAGTTTGGACTATAAACAGAAAACAAAAACATGGGTGTTAATGTCATCCTCATCTTAAAGTGAACTACTGCATGCCAATGAGTTTACTTGTCAACAGCCACAAACACATGATACTATTATAATATTTAGGACTCTGCTAGGTTTAGGAGAAACTATAATCTTCTTCAGGATGGTAAATATTTTATTAAAATATAAAAATATTTGTTTATTGATGACATGCTAATTTTATCTTCACCTGGCTTGATAAAAAAACATCCTAGGAGTAAATTCTTTTAAGTTAGAAGACATGCATGCAATGTTTTGATTCACAGAGGAAAATCCTTTTATTGGTGGTCTTATCAGGGACAGAAACAAATGACTTCCACAAGCTCTGCATTCTTCGCTGTTACTGGTCAAAACCACATGCTAGCTGATTTCTACCACAGCGAAGAACAATTCCTAAACTGTGGCTCTGGAATTCTGAAGCTCGGTTTTTCTTTTCTGTCTGAATTCTTTTAATTTGTCTACATTTGGCCCCTAGCAGAAATGGCAGGATTTGATAACCAAATCTAATTCCAGTTATTAATGGCCGTAGTGAGCATGCATGGGAATTATCTGCGGGGCCTGTTCAAACAAACTGCTGGGTTCCACCTCCAGAGCTTCTGGTTGCTCAGCTTGGGTAGTGCTTGGGGCTTGGGGCCCAAAAAGTTCCCTAGTGATGCTTCTGTGGCTCTTTTGTTTGTGATCATAGGTACTGTGAGGATTACTGGCCTCCAGGAATAGTTACTACCTTTAATGAGGTGTCTGGTGGTTGATATGAGGAAAAAAATAATTTCTCTCATATAGACCATGAGTAAGTCTAGGGTGATGGTATTTATTAAATTTTGTTTGAAGTTTTAAGCTTTTTCTTAGCAGTGAGTCTGGAATGTAAGGTTAAATTCAGAAGGTAAAATTTTGTCTCTGGGTTCTTTTTCACTTTCTACCTGGTACCCCCACACATAGTTAATAGTTTTTTTTGGTGCTCTTTGCTCTATAGTCTCAGTGGTGGCTCTGGGGGTGGGTAGTGAGGAATCTTGGCAAGATGTCCTAAGAAAATGAAAGCCTTACAGAGTCTGCCTGTCAGTGTCTCAACTCATTCTTTGAAGTGAACAGTCAATGAGATGAGTGGGGATGTAAGGGAGCCAAATGAAAAATCACGCCTGATGAGAGAATAAACCAGACTGTAAAAAGCTATATTCATTCTGCAATATCAAGACATTTACATTTGAATCACTTACCTGGACAAACCTGAACTCTCTCCAGTTGACCAAGTTGCTTACTGATGGCAATGAAGTGATTCCCAAGAGAAGAAAGAGAAAAAATCCCAGGATTCCCAGCGCCAAGTAGGAATCATTAAGCCAGGCAGTAGAGGTACTAAATGGGCTGTCTTTATTAGCCAGGGCCTATGAAAAGTTACAAACAATTAAAATGGATGCTCCATACACCTCACCCTTTTAGGGGGACTGAACACACCTCTACACACATTACGTTCACAAAGCAAATTGTGTATCATTTCTTATTGATCACTTAGGAACAGTTTTGGAAAAACATACTTGAATGTTTTGAGCAGAAAAGGTAATTAGTTCTTCTGTGATTTTGTTATAGTTCTTGTTTCTAGGAGTCACTTAGGGAGGTTTAATTTGCCCTATATATCTTAAAACAAAACCAATATGTGTTTTAACTTTCTTTAGCACATGGCTTTATGTTTCTCAAACAAAGCAGTGTTCTCAAACAATCACATCAAAACTTGGTTTTATACTCTCTCTCCGTTTCTCTCTCTTACACACACACACACACACACACACACACACACACACACACACACACCAGAGAGAGAGAGAGAGAGAGAGAGAGAGAGAGAGAGAGAGAGAGAGAGTTTGAGTCTTTCATGATGATTATGACGTAACACAGCATTCACAGTGTGAGAAGAATCGGGCTATGTAATGTGACCCTTACTCAGAAACTTCCATAGCCTTTGAGACTGTAGCAAGATATATCAAGACCATTAATTTCTCAACCAGAGCAGACTGTAGCGTTCCAGCTGTAAATGCTGAGAGACTACTTGAGTTGATTTTGTCTTTGAGTATTCATAAGATAGTATTTGATATTTTTTCAGTGTTGTATAGTTTTCTGGTTATTGAGGACAACTTCTCACAAGTCAAGCAAAAATGGATTTCTAAGCACCCTTTTGTGAAATCGTACTTCTGTGGCACATGTTTGGGCAGACTCCACACTTAGTAGGCAGTGGTTTAGACTTCAAAAAGAAAGAAATATACATAAAACCAGAAAGTAGAAACCTAAGAGTTTGTGCTTATTGGTTCTTACCCAAAGGAACTCTTGAGTCCCAAACCTACAAGTTGGTCAGTGTCCCTGTGAGCCCAGAATTATAGCTGTAGAGCCCAGTGAGTTTGGAATCTAACTTTTATTCTCAGTAGTTCTATCTGATCACAATTGGATTCATTTGCAAGCCCAGGGGTAATGTTTCTGATTCTTGATACTTTTAAAAAAATGAAGATGCTGGGTAGGTGTGACAATTCCTGTCTTTAATCCCAGCCCTTGGGAGGTGGAGGCAGGAAAATCATAAGATTGAGGCCAGCTAGCCCTAAATCATAAACTGCCTCAACCAAAGCAACCAAACAAACAAACACCCCATTCAAAAAAAAATAAAGAAAACAAACTTTGGGGAGCAATGTTCTGCAGTTGTGAAGTGGGTTGTGGTAGAGCAAGATTGAGTTAAGGAGTAGAGAAACACAGAGGAGAAGAAACTTACCTGTGTAATGGTTCCGTTTCTCAGTCTCCATCGTACATAGTAACGGATAGGAATCACAAGTGTGTAGATGACATGAAGGAAGGCAAATCCCAGAGCTACCAAGCCCAGCTGCTTTCTGCAAAGCATCCAGTGGTCGAGCCAGTTTGGGAAGCGGCGGTACTTTGTACCTCGGTAGAGCTGCAGGATGGCAGCGAGAACACCAGGGAGGTATACCAAAGCAAGCAGGATCAGTGCTGTTATAGGAAAGACACGGTTCGGGATGGAAATAACCAGACGGAATGTGGCGTCCGTCTTCCCATTCACATAGGGGTATATCACTTCCCGTACAGCACAGTACACAAAGAAGAAGACGCACAGCACAGAGGACAAGTAGAAAGGAAGCCTCCACATCGGGAACAGCTGCAGAGGGTAGTTCTCAATTTCATTCGCTGCCACCAGAGATCCTTGATCCAAGGGAGTGAGTCCAAGAGTACGAGCAATGTCCATCACTCTGTGCTTGGCTTTGCTATCATTTCCACAGACAAACACCTGAGTGAAAATAATTAGTTCCATATTTATTTTTATATAAGTATCATGAAGAACAATAACATACCAATGGACTATTTTCAAAACAGAGATATAGAATCAACACATCTAGCAAGATGAGGTTTTGAACTTGCATGTGTGTGCTGGAGCATGAAAAGACCATGCTTTTTAGTTAAAGGTGATTTTAGGCACACAGTGCTGCTATAAGATAAAGTTTGCTGCAGCATGAGTCATCTCTTTCTTCTGAGTGTGGGTGCTACGTCACTTATGAACAACTATGGGTAATCTCAGAGGCAGAAATGGACCTAGTTTCACCTAAAAGGAAAAAGAGTCAACAAGCTGTCAGTTCCCAGTATGGGCAGGAGGACTCCAGATTGGGACATCATTTGGTTCCATCAAACTATTAATAAAAGTCAAGGCTCACATGAGCCACAATAGGCTATATTTCTCAATCAACTCCAATAAAGTTGTCCTTAGAACATATTAGAAAATGAAATATTTACTGGGGATTTTATTTTGGAATTGTATTCAGGTAAGTACATATTAAGACATTCACCTTTAATGGTGAATGAGCCAGGCGGTGGTGGCACATGCCTTTAATCCCAGCACTCGGGAGGCAGAGCCAGGTGGATCTCTGTGAGTTTGAGGCCAGCCTGGGCTACAGAGTGAGTTCCAGGAAAGGTGCAAAGCTACACAGAGAAACCCTGTCTCAAAAAACCAAAATTAAATTAAATTAAATTAAAAATAAAATAAAATAAAAGGCTGAATGCAAGTTCATTTAATCTTACCTGCCGACTTGCATCCAGTGTTCCTGACTGGAGGGCCCAGGCTGAGATGGTGTTAAATGCTTTGACCACATGGGCTCCTGGCACCAACTGAGCAAGGTATTCAGCGTTCGATTCTGGATACTGATTGATTTTACGGTTGTTGCTGACATCTACCAATATTTTTCCATTGAGAGAGTCAACCAGTTCTGTGAGGCTCTCATAATGCTCTCTGTGCATGGCCAGGATTATGATGTCAGACTTTGATGCAGCATCGGAATAGCTCAAAACCTCTGCTCCCCTGGGCAGAAGGCTAGACACCTGGGGATTTCGACTCCCAAAAACAACAGAATAACCACAGTGAAGCATTTTAAATCCCAGGGATTTTCCAAAATCCCCTGTTCCAAAAATGCAGACAATCTCTTGCTTTTCTGGGGAATTCGTAGTCAGAGGGAGTGCATCTGCATATATTTTCTCCATTACTGAAAAATAAACAAAGGATATCAGAGGTGTAGAAATTCAAAAGGACTTACAGATCATCAACTTGTAACAGAGACAGACATCCCAAGACATTAACAGAAAAATGTGCAATGTTTACGAAAGCAATTGACTATCTTGCCTGGGAATCCAGCTACAATCCGTGTTCAGTGCTGATATTTCTACAATTTCACATAATAATCCATACTCTCTATTTTTTGGGAGAATAGAATGTCTTTTTTCAGGACAACTTTTCTCAAAATTTTCCTCAAGTTCTAATTGAAACTTTTAGCTATTCTTTGGGGGGGGGGGGCTCTGATTTTCAATTTATTTTCTGTGCTGAGAAATGCACTGTCTACCAAGGGCTAGACAGCTGGCAAATATTTGTTAAGCATGAGCAGGACGGAATGTGAGAGTCAGAAGGAGCAGGGTCCTCCCTGTGTGTCAGTGTGTGATAAAGAGGAGGAGCCTGAATAATCACAGAGTAACCAACAAGCAAGGGAGAGAGCTGGCGCAGGAGAGAGGAGGTTGTCTGAAGACATCACTTCATTCATTCCAGTCAGTGACAGTAGAATTCAGTTGAGTTTGATGTACAGCTTCCACACCAAATCTAACTGGTGGTCAGTCACTGTAGCTTTCACATCAGCCATGAAACACACATAAAGCTTGCACTTCTTTTTTTTTTAAAGGGAGATTTGGAAAATTTCCCTTTCTGTTCATCTCATGACAAAGCCCTATCATGTTAGCTGAGCTGGTCTGAGGTTGTGTAATTGCAGAACATGCAGAACATGCAGACCTTCGTACTCAGACAGGAGTTATGAGAGAGAGAAGAAATACAGGACTTTCCTGAACCACCACAGAAACTGTGACTAACCAGCACAATTGATTTCTACAAACCACCGGGAGGTGCCTACAGCAGGTACCAAGAAGGGCATGGACACAGGTGGGAAATCATCTGTGGACGAGCAAGGTTCTTCATATGTAAGCACTCTGGCTGGCCTTTAAAAAGTCCTTTGCATCTATAAATGCAAACTAGTATCTAGCAATTTTGGCCAGCTGCTAATCAGTTAACAGCTATTTTTATAGCTCAAATCTTCAAGGTGCTAGAATGATTCGCTCATCATTCTGCTCTGTATACCTGCTTTGTGTGTCAAAGGACGGGCTACCTTTCTCTTCATTTCCTACAGCTTTATTCTAATGTTTTTACTCCCATGCTGTAGATGATTGATTGACAAATGAAACTCTGATTGGCAGGAAGGATAGGGTAGGTGGGACAAGGAAGAGAAGAATTCAGGGAGGTAGAAGGCTGAGGCAGAGAGATGCTGCCAGCTGCTGCCATGAGAAGATGTTAAGATACTGGTAATCCATGAGCCACATGGTAACTTTTAGATTAATAGAAAAGGGTTAATTTAAGATAGAAGAATTAGATAACAAGAAGCCTGCCACAGCCATACAGTCTATAAGCATCATAAGTCTCTGTATGTTTACTTGGTTGGGTCTGAGCAGCTGTGGGACTGGCAGGTAAAAGAGAGATTTGTCTTGACTGTGGGCCAGGCAGAACTGGAGAAAACTCCAGCTACAAATGGTGCCCAACGTGGGGCAAGAGTTTCCACCTAAAACCTAAAAAAAAATAAAAAAAAAAAAACCAAAAAACTAAAATGGAGCTAAAAACAGCTTCCTAGTTGTCTCTCTCAAGTTAGCGGCAGCCTGCAGATTTGAGCTACTATGGCGGGTTCCTGGCATGCACATTTGACTGGCAGTCTGGCGGGAATGAGGCAACTACAAGCAGTACATTATGCTGCATGGTGGATCTAGTCTTTGCTAATTTAAAAAAACATTAAAGAGGTTTCTGGGCTACACGCTGCTTAGATAGAAGCATAGGACCACTGTTTCTTTCTTTTATTAATTATGTGTTTTAATTTTATACATCAGCCATGGGTTCCCCTGTCCTTCCCCCTCCAACCCCCCCCCCCACCTTCCCCCAGCCCCTCCCCTCCATTCCCATGTCCTCCAGGACCAAGAAACCCCTGGGGATTCATTTAAACCTGGTGGATTCCGTACAGGCAGGTCCTGTCCCCTCCTTCCAGGCTGAGCATGTGTCCCTGTGTAAGCCCAAGGTTCCAAACAGCCAGCTCATGCACTAAGGACAGGTTTGGGTCCCACAGCCTGGGTGCCTCCCAAACAGTTCAAGCTATTCAATTGTCTCACTTATCTAGAGGGCCTGATCTAGCTGGGGGCTCCACAGCCATTGGTTCACAATTCATGTGCTTTCTTTCTATTGGCTATTTGTCCCTGTGCTTTTTGCAATCTTGGATTCAACAATTCGTGCTCTTGCAGTCCCTCCTCTTTCTTGACAGTTGGACACCTGGAGCTCCACCTGGGGCCTGGCTGAGGATCTCTACATCCACTTCCATCAGGTATCTCATTATTGGATGAGAGTTCCAAGATGACTGTTAGGGTGTTTAGTCATCTGATCACCAGACTAGGTCAGATCAGGCTTTCTCTTGACCATTGCCAGCAGTCTACAGAGGATATATCATTGTGGATTTCTGGGGACCTCTAGGACCACTGTTTCTAAGAGTTGATTGCTCCCAGAGCTGGCGGTAAACATACCACCTCCATGTTGGGAAGCTGAGGTGGGTATAGCCACCAGCCAAAGCTGCTATTTTAGCCTTAGTAATGCTGCAGTTTAAAATAATAGATTCACAATAAGACAGATTCAGATGGAACAAGACTTTAAATGCTTTACAATGTGTGTAAAAATGTACATAGGCTTAAAAGAGAGAGAAAAAGAAATATATACAGTTATATAAAGAAATAGATAGTTTTTAAAAATAAAGTCTTTAAAGAGACAGTAAAGGTAGTATAAAAAATAAACCACGTAAAGATGGATATTACACAGAGAATCTGGACTGTGTTGTCTTTGAGATTTTTAACTACAAAAAACATTTGATCATAAAAGCTGTTGAGTTAAGCCAATATGTATATTTTATAGGTACCTTGACTTCAAAATTTGGATCTAAGGATATGTTGCTTTAGAAAGGGGGCTCTGCTTTTGTTTCTACAGAAAGCCAGAGGCTATGGATTTGTTACAGATTAAGATACATCAGGTTTGACCAGCCAAGACCCCCTGAATGGTCTCCAATAACACCATGGCCCAGATGATCTGACATCCAGAATGGTTTCAAGGCAACTGGCTCAGATGATACACCCTCACAGACTACTCCATAATCCTAAAATTTTCTTTGTGTCCCCACAAGATACAGCACCCCCCTCCAGAAGGAAGTAGTAAGAGAAGCTATGCCCAAATTCCCAAATATACCAAGCTGGCTTTGGAGATGGAATTAGCTCACTCCTTCTCTAAACCCAAATATATTCCTAAAAGAAAAGGTTAAGAGATTCTTATGTCCCATATCAGAAGAGCCCTCTGGTGTGGGACAGATAAAAACCAATATTTTTGTTTAAAACAGGTTGATTATAAATGCAGTCTCTTTCTAAAGAAAAAAAGGGGATATAGATATGATTGGATAAAAGGGTAGCTTATTGAATCTACTTTTAAAGAGCAACTTGTTTAAAATGTTTTACATTGCTATGGATTTTAGTTTATTGATACAAATTTAAAGTTAATTTTGTTATACTATACTATATATTTCTACTCTCATTGGAGGTATTATGTTTATGTAACTCATTTAAATTATAATGGATAATTAAAAAATATAGGTTAATAGTCTTCTATGATAGTCAAACTTGTAGACATGTTAGTTAAGTTTTCTAAGTATACATAGATATATTTCAGATAAATAGGTAATCTTCAAACACTTCAAAGACCTACAGAATATGGCATTTAAAATGTTTTAAAAATTTAGACTTTATGAACAGTTAGACATGTCTGCTCCTGGCAGCACTGATTTACTTCAGAGAGGAGGATGGGCAGCAAAGACACTCCATATGGAGTTTATCTTCATCTTGGCAAAAAAAAAAAAAAAGCCATTTGGGCAAGACACTGTTCTTGCCTGGACTGTTTGATTGACTGGACATGCAGGACCCATAGGAAGGTAACCACTGAACTTTGCTTGGCAAAGTGATCGTTCAGGTTCCTGCTTTGAAGAGGAAACTGCCAGACATTCTACAGGACACAGAGAAAAGTGACTGAGAGATTCTAGACCTGTGGGCTAAAGACAGATGCCCAACTTTACAAAGGAACATTAGGTGATTGTCCAGGCTGCCAGCTGTCTCTGTCTATCCTGCAAGACTCCTGAAAGTTGCTTGGGTCCTTCTCCTGTTTCTCAGGTAATATTATATCCTTCTGAGGTCTTTGATGTAGTTGAAGACTAGATAGTTATAATTTCCTTAATTATGATAAAAGATAAGTTAGATATGAAACCTTAGACTCACAAATATAGGATAGGATATCTTCTTTAATATTGTGAATGTAATTCTTGCTTGATAATTGTTTTGTTATATGTAATTTTGCTATGTTAAAGTTAAAACCTTACTTTTTGAAAAACAAAAAAAGGGAAAGTGCTGTAGATGATTGATTGATAAATGAAACTCTGATTGGCCAGTAGCCAGGCAGGAAGGATAAGGTAGATAGGACAAGGAGGAGAAGAATTCAGGAAGATAGAAGGCTGAGGCAGAGAGATGCTGCCAGCTGCTGCCATGAGAAGATGTTAAGATGCCAGTAAGCCATGAGCCACGTGACAACTTTTAGATGAATAGAAATGGGTTAATTTTAGATAGAAGAACTAGATAACAAGAAGCCTACCACGGCCATTCAGTCTGTAAGCAATATAAGTCTCTGTATGTTTACTTGGTTGGGTCTGAGCAGCTATGGGACTGGCAGGTGACTGTGGGCCAGGCAGAACTGGAGAAAACTCCAGCTATACTCCCACATTTGGATTCCTATGTGCAATAATGATAGAACTGATTTTTGTTAAATGATAGAATAAATTTACCAGCAATGAGAGACTAAGTTCTTTATAACAACAATATTCTCATTAATTGCTGCAAACAGTGATTCCAGGTGATTTGGAACATTTGACCACTGAATTAATTAATGCATTCTAACTTTCTGTAAAATTTTGTAAAAACTAAGATATTGACTATACGGCACTAGTTTCTGCATTACCTTATGTATGTGTGTGTGCAGGTGCATGTGTGTGTATTTGTGTGTGCAGGTGCACATGTGTTTGTGTTTGTAGAGCCAAGGACAACTTTGGGTATTATCCTCAGGAAGGCTATCTACCTCCTTTGAGACAGGGTCCCTCTTGGCCTGAAGCTAAGCAAGGTTAAGTTGGCCAGCTGGTGAATCCAGGGACCCATTTGTATGCATTCCCCACATGCTGAGATTATAAAAGCTTTCTATGCTTAGCATTTTTACATGGGTCTGGGGATTCAATTCAGGTCCTTGTGCTTGTAAGACACACACATTATCAACTGAGATCTCCTCAGACCACTTTAGCACCAACTCTTACTAGCAATGTGGCCTAGGCAAGTTATTCAAACTCAGCCTCATCATCTTTAATATGAGAAATAGTATCTGCTTAAGAGATATGAAGGCTTAGATTAATTTGTGTATCTCAAAACAGTGCTTGAGACATGAATGCTCAAGTTACCTTTAGTAGCTTATTTAATCTATTTATTATCTAAGGAATATAACCCATTAATCATTTAATTAATATCTATATAAAGTATATAACTTGAGCATTAATCATGCTTTCATAACTGATTATTTTAAGTATATAATCTGAACTAGAGATTAGGATGTGCCTACTCTATCCAATTTATTTTATTCTAGAAATAAAATCCTGTATGAAATGGCTTTATACCATACAAATTTGTCAAGACACAGATGTAGAAATGGATAAAGCATGAATTTCTCTTATTTATAATTTCTTCATATTTTAATATCTTATAATTTAAGGTAACATCCTTGGGCTGTTACTCCTAACATTAAAATTTGTTTTTACTTTGAAAACTTAGAGTTATCACTGGGCAAATTGCAGATATAAAAATTTGACCCAATAAAAGGCAATGTGGTTTACTTATGCCTGGAGCACTTCCATATTTCTTGAGGAAGTTACAGAAGTTACAGTTGACACTTTGTGGCCACATCATGAGCCTCACTTTAAACCCTCCTGGTGTTGTTTCTAGTCTCTGGGCACACACTTAGTTCCGCTAAGCTCCCACTGCCCAACAGAAACTCAGTTTTGGGTCTCACATGCTGTGCCTCGGTTCTTGTCATGGGGCTTCTCTGAGACCTGTGTCTGCCTAGCATTATAACAGACATAAACAGCTCACAGGGCACCACAAACCAACAGGAAGCCGCTCTGTGGACTCCGTCTTTCTTCTGTGGCTCCTCTCCCTTCTGGCACTCCATCTGATGCTGTTTCCTAAGGCTCTTCAGTCGGCCCCAGTGGGGCAGAGCACTCAGTATCTGTGGCCATGGTTATCTAACTTCCTCTTGTTCTGTCTTTCCTACATTCCCTGGCCATGCCCTCTGCCCTTCTCTCCAGATCCCCAAGAATCATGTCTCTAATAAATCATTGGTGCATAATCCTTTGTTATGACTCTGCTTGCAAGATAACTCAGGCTAATAAATTTTTTTAATGAAAAATATTATCAGACTTAAAGTTACCAGGATTGGAGTGGTGAAATAAATACTGTGGAAAAAGTTATCAGTTCTACAGAGCAATTTAATTCTTAGCTCTTGGAAAAAATATTCTAATTATAGATGCTCACAGGAATAGGATGTATGCATAGGACGTCTTTTACAATAAGTGCTGTATAAACAGGGTTACCACACCTATGTCAGAAATATTTGTGCAGCAAAGTAGCTGAAGCATGGGTTCATGAAGGTGGAAGGACTTCTTGTTCAGAGTTTTCCAAAATTTCCTACCCTGCTTTACTTTTAGATATGAAACGGAGGAAAACAGGAAATAGTAAGAAAGGAAGCAAACAGGAAGAGCATTTCCTGAAGGTAAAACGGCTTAAAAGATTAAAACAACGATTTTCTCTTTCCCTCGGCCTTGTGGGCGCTACATACCACAAGCTTGGTGACTGGGAAGAACATGAGTTTCCTAGCTTAGAAAAGCTCCGGGACTGGTTTGCTTTCCATGGAAGCACCTTCCAGAGAGGTTCCTTGCTCAAAGTGCGAAGTGGGGGGCGGGGGGTAGGGGGGAGAGGCTTGGGGAAGGGGTGGACGATGGGGGGTGGGGCAACAGGAGGGGGCGGGCATGGAACTGGAGGTGATCTCACAGGAAAGTTTACATAGGTTAGGGAATGACGCACAATGACGCAGCTGCCAGGTGGCAAAGGTGACTTTGATGGTCACAGAGACAGTTGTCATTGAGGTGGAGAGGAATCCTGATGGGCCGCTGTCTGCTGTCTCTGGATTCCACCCCTGGCATTGGGAACGCAAGGCAGCATTCTTTAGAGATGCTCTCACTGAGGCCTCCCACAAGCATGAGAATTACGGGGCAAACTGCAAGGAGATAGGGACAGTTCCAGCACCTGGCACCTGGGCCACCGCTGTTCTTCCTAGCACACCCATCTCTCCCCAGAGCGGGCTGCAGCTTGGAAGCCATTAAGCCGCTCTCTCTCTGAGTAGTATTCCACAGAAGAGATGAATATAACTTCACTTAAATGTTTCTGGAGACCAAATCCAGAGTTTGCTTGCACATGCCAAGTACATACTCTATCACTGAGTTACAACCCCAGTCCTGGAGTTCTCTTCACCTAATGTAGGACCTTTCAGTTGCCTCCAACTTGGGTCACTGCAATGAACATTCATGTACAAGTTTTGGCATGACAGTAAGTTTTCATTGTTTGGGACAACAGCTCCCCAGTGCAATTACTTGGTCATATGGAGAGTTCATACTCAGTTTTACACGGAACTGCTTGACTGTTGTCCAAAGTGGCCACACTGTTCTGCGTTCCTACTTAGCAATTTATGAGTTCCAGTATTTTTCATTTTAGGTATTTTGTTACTTCAGTGTGGTTTTCATTAGCGTTTTCCTAATGGCTGATGATGCTGAACATCTTGTTATGTACTTACTTGCCATTTGCATATCATCCTTAGAGAGACATTGCTTCAGGTCATTTGCCCCTTCTCTCTCCCCCTCCCTCTTTCTCTTTCCCTTCCTCCTCCCCCCTCCCCCCCCCTAAAGTTTTACTCTGGTTCAGGCTGGCCTCAAATCTACATAACCAGGGTAGTCTCAGACTTGTACAATCATTCTGCCTTAGCCTCTCAAGTTCTGGGATTTTAGATAAGAACTACCACACCCATATTTTTGCTCATTTTCTAATTAGACAATATATCTCATGTATATGGAAAGACATGTTAGATACAAGGGCTTTGCTAGATATGTGATTTATAAATATGTTCTCCGAGCCTACGCTTGTGTTTTTTACTTTCATGTCTTACAGGGTCTTCATAGAAAAGGAGTTTTTACCTAGTGCAGTGGAAACTCATAGGAATCTATGAGGGTGACCCTAGCGAAGACTCCTGGTAATGGGGGATATGGAGACTGAATTGGCCATCTTCTGTAACCAGGCAAAGCTTCCAGTGGTGGGACTGGGACACCAACCCAGCCACAAAACCTTCAACCTACAACCTGTCCTGCCTGCCAGATGTGCTTGGGCAATGGTGGCTCAGAACTTGTGGGAGTGGGCAACCAATGACTGGTTTAACTTGAGACTCATGCCTGGAGAGGGAGCTCATGCCCAACACTGCCTAGATAGCCAGGAACCAGAAGCTGCATAGCCCAGAGACCCAGGGTAGAACTGAACCCAAAAACAAAGTCAGTGAAATGATTCCTAACTATATTCTGTGATACTCATAGCCCAGTGCCTAGCCCAACCATCACCAGAGAGGCTTCATCTAGATACGGTTGAGAGTAGATGCACAGGCCCACAGCCAAACATTAGGTGGAGCTCCAGGAACCCTGTGGAAGTGGGAGAGGAAGGACTGTAGGATACCAGGAGAACATGGCCCACAGAATAAACTAAGCAGGGCTCAGAGAGACTGAAGCAACAATCACAGAGCCTGTACAGGTCCTTTGCACATGTTATATTGTGTAGCTTGGGGTTCTGGTGGGACTCCTAACAGTGGGAGTGGGGTGTCTCTGACTCTTGACTGCCTTTGGGACCCTTTTCCTCCTACTGGGTTCCCTCATCCAGCCTTGATGTGAGGGCTTGTGCCCAGTCTTATTGGAACTTGTTATTCCATGTTTGGTAATGTCCCTGGGAGGCCTGCTCTCTTCTTAAGGGAAACTCAGGAGGATTGGATCTGGGGGAGAGGAGAGGTGTGTGTGTGTGTGTGTGTGCGTGCGTGCGTGCGTGCGTGCGTGTGTGTGTGTGTGTGTGTGTGTGTGTGTTGTGGGGGAGTGAAAGGAGGGGAAACGGTGATCAGGATTTATTGTATGAGAGAAGAATAAATTTTTAAAAAAGAAAGAGTTTGTAATTTCATGACATCATTTTTTATTCTTGTAGTTTATGGATTATCTTTTGATATCTAAAAACTCTCCCTGAAGTCCTAGATTCTAAATATTTTTCTGAAAGTGTAAAAGTTAACTCTATAATTTATTTTTAGCTTAGTTTACAAAATTTAAGGTTTAGGTGTGTGTGTGTGTGTGTCCTACATGAGATAACTAAATGTGTATTTATCATTTGTTGAAATATTATCTTATTTTATTAACTGATTTTTTACCTTTGCTAAAAATCAATACTCAATAGAGATATGGGTCATTTTCTGGGGTGTCTACTCCGCTCTACTGATATGTATGTATGTATGTATGTATATATATATATATATATATATATATATATATATATATATTAGGTATATATATATATGTTTCTTTATCTATACCATGCAATACTGATATCTATAAGCATATATGTATATATAAATTTTATAGAGTGGTTCTATCTACTATATTCTTTAAAAACTATTATAGCTAGTCTAATTTCTTTTTCCATGTAATTTGTAGAATAATTTTGTATATACACACAAATTTCTTTTAAGTGCTTATACTTTAAAAATGTTTTAAAAATTCCAAATTTGTAACACAAATTAATTGAAATTTTAGGAGATAAATAGGAGCTGTGTTAAAACATTAATTGATGGGGTTGGGAAGATAACTCAGTAGACAAAATGCTCATTCAATGTAAGCTTCAGGATCTGAGTTCCACACCTAGCTAGTGCTCAAGTTAAAAGCTAGGTGGGGCATGCTTGTGATCCCAGAGCTGGGGAGGGGATCTCTAGGGCTTGGGTCATCCAGCTCAGCCTCATAGGTGAACACTAGGGAATGGTAAGATGTTATCTCACAAAATCCTAAATGTAGACTTCTCCTGTGTAACAACACTTCAGATTGACATGTAGCCTCCACACACATTCCTGTGTGTGTGGTGTCTCACACACAGACACATACACACACACACACACACACAACAGACACACACACAGACATACACAGACACACACACACAGAGACACACACAGACACACACAGACACACACACAGACACAGACACAGACACAGACACACAGAGACACACACACACATTCGATAGTAGTATGAAGACCAATGATAAGTAGACAGAAGTTTCAAGCTATATGATGGATGATAAACAGACCTCATTTAAAGCCAGCTCAAAATTTATAATCCTCCATGTATCAGGACACATTTTAGCACTGTCAGTGCCTTAGGGGAAAATATCCTGGCCAGGTCTTTTAAGAAGGGCATGACCTAAACATGGGTCTTTTAAGAGGTGTCATGTTCTCCACCTGAGCTGAGAAAATGGGCCATTTGTTTCACCCAAGAATTTTACAGAATAAAGAGGAAAATATGTAAATATTTATATATGGAATGCCATTTCTGGAAGGAAACGGAATGAAAATCTTCCCCTCTCTGATGCAGAAACACTTCTAAAAGAATAAGTAGCTGCCATGACTTCCTTTGACATCTTTAATTCTGAAAAATCCAAAAAAAAAAAAAAAAATCCAAATTCCTTATGTAATTCCTCAATAATTTATACATACCACTGGAGTGAGCTTATTTATTAGCTAACCTAATTTTATATATTTATGCAAATTAAAAATGCAAAAATAAATTTCATATGAAAAACTTGGAGGTGATAAAAACAAATCTAAACAGAAAACTTTCATCAACACAACAAACACTTTTTAGTTTCAGAAAGTAGAATGCTGGGATCTCTCATATGGAGGCAGGGAGGCCCTACCCAAAGAGGGCTTGGAGGACGGTGGATGGAGATGGAACTCATAGAGGCATCCTTCTTCCTACCACGCTTCCCTGACTTTCTTTAGTTATTAAAGATGTCTTGGGATCATTAAGGACTGTGGAGAAACACATACTTCTATGAGGTGTTATTCTAAAAACGAGTGGTCTTTGGCCCCAGCCACACATTCAAATAAGGAGAAGAACTTGCACAAAACTTGAATGACCAGACTGGAAGGGTTTCGCCTTCTTCACAAGCTTTCTCTGTAGTCTTGACTGAGAACTGGAGTTCCTCTCTTTATGAAAAGCCAAAGGCAGACTGAGGCCTGAGTGTGCAAGTCTCCCAAGGGACAGAGTTCAAAAGTGTCAAACTCAAGATGTAGCATCAGGCTATAGGGAGCATTTCTCTGTCATTCTGTCAAGGAAATCTTACAGAGTAGTTACCCAGACTCCAAAAACCTCCCAAGTCTCCCGTGGAGTGTCTTAACAGTGACTCCCACATAGGAAAGCACAGTAGCAGCTTAGTAGTAGTCATTTAGTTGATCAGCCTTTTGAGTCACTCTGCATCTTCCTCCATTTGAGAATTCAGCTTCAGCTTCTGAAATCATGCTTTAAACATCTGAATTTCTTAGCGTGGGCACACACACACACACACACACACACACACACACACACACACACACCCTGGCTGGTGTGGAAGCACTCAGGTCCATTGAGGATGAAGAGACAGAGAATGCAGGCATCTCATAAAGTGTTTTGACTCTCGGCAAGTAGAAAGTCAGAACTCTGAATCTGTGTGCTTCAAGAACCTGTCTGTGCATTATTATAAAAGATTGGACAATGTACACATAAATAATACATATGGCTGGTTTAGAGAGAAGTAAGTGCTTTAAAGAATACAGAACAGGGTTACAGAATAAAAATTGTTGAGGGAGAGGGGCAGTAAAATCTTGAGTGCAGGTCAACAACATGAGTCTCTGTAAGGAGGTACCTGTAAATGAGGATTGGCAGACTTAATAAATAAAAAGAACACAACGCCAATTAAGTTTGAATTTCAGCTAAATAATGAGTAATTTTTAGAGCAACTATATTTTTGTAACACCTGAAGCACACTCACACTAAAATACTTATACTATGAAATTCAGGTTTGACCGGGATGTTGCACTTTATCTGGTATCTTTTATCGAGTTGAACCCTTGTAGTCAGGTGGGAAATATTTATAAAATCATTGTTTAAAATAGTTTAATTGGAATAGGAGACAATCCTAGCCCTGAGGGGTGCCAAGGCAGGAGAGCTGTTTTTAGTTTAAGGCCAATTGGGTTCTAGAGGAGTAACAGGCCAGCCAGGGTTACACAGACCTAACTCAAAAAGCAAGAGTACATGGAACCAGCCTAACAGGGAAGCCATATTTGTACTTCATAGCCAATTTCTCAGCTGTCCCTATGAAATGGAATGTTATCAGAGGCTGTCAAGTGTTTGTAGATCCTTGTGACTGAGCACTAACCAAAGAATACAATTGATTATTTGAAAAGAAACTCAAGCCTGTGAGAAGCATGCATTTTAATGGAATACTGATTATAAGACTACAATAAATCATTAAGCACGTAAGAATAGGATGGAAATATCAATGCTTATCACACAAAGCTTGTACTTACTAATAGTCAAAATAAAATAGTGCCCTCTGAAGAGAAAGGGAACTTAACAGAGATTTAAAGCTCACAAAAGCTAGTATTCATACCTTTTGGTGTTGGGGAGACAGGATCTCGTATACTTCAGGCTAGCTTTGAATTTATCGTGTAGCTGAGGATGACTTTGAACTTTTGATCCTCCTGCTTCATGTTCTGAATGCTTGGGATTACCAGAACATGCTAGAACTCAAAACCAGGGCTTTGTGCGTGCTCTGCAAACGCTCTACCAACTGAGTGACTGCCCTGTCCAAGATGTGTTTACTTCTCACACACATGTGTTGTTGCCCATTCTCTTTCTACTATGTCAGCTTCAGTAAAAGTTGCAGCAAGCCCACAGCAGAATAAATCACCATTTTGTGATTTCCAGAAAACCTTCTGGGAACTATTAAAAGTTACTAATATTATATATTCACAGACATTTTGCTTTTCTTAAATAGTTTTGCCATGTAGTCCAGGCTGGCTTGGAACTTGCTATACAGCTAAGGCTGGCCTTAAACTTAGGATTCTCCTCCCAAAACCCTGGGTGTTAAGATAACAGCTGTGTTCCGCAGAGTTCATCCAGAAGTTGATATCTTAGCCCTCCTTATTCATACAACTGCTAGTTAGTTGCTGAAAAATAGATCATATTTACACTTTGTGAGGAATGCTGTTCATCTCAAGGAAGCTTATTTGACGATGATTAATTTGGTGTCATTCTGTTAACCAGCAGAATGACACACAGAACATAGCTGTCATGTACAAACTGATCAGGTCACAAGAATGTAACTAAAGATAACCTTCACATTAAGGTTGTGTAGTTTATACACTCCCATGTGAACTGCTAATGGCGGCCAGGAGTGAGCTGAGGTGGTAGCTAAACTGCAATCATTCTGTCAGGGATCTTTGCTCCCTTCTAGAGATGGATGACACCATAGTAATGCAGGCCTATTATATATTTTAATTCCAGTGTGACAATTATTTGTAATAAGTTCTTTATGGAAATTCTTGTTCATTTGAACATCACATGTACATGGTGTCACGTTGAGATTTTAGCACTATTTGTCAGGGTAAAGTAAGAGAACTTTATGGTTTCCTAGCCATGTAGGTTAGGTATCTGTTGTCTGACCTTGTTAAATCATTTGCTTGGGACCTGGGGTACATGACATGGACCAACTTACAAATCTGTGGGTCACCAACAATTTGGCAGCAAGAGCCACTAGGAGAGAGAGCATTTTCTCTTGACAACTGCAGGGTACCTGGTTTATATGCACTCTGTGAGCAGAGGCTTAATTTGGTATCTCTAACAATTGACTAGACATTTAGTGTCAGCTAGTGGGCCTAGTTATTGTCAGAGATGTTTAGGAAGTGATTTAATAATTTTAATTTTCAAGTAACTTTGTCCAAAGAAAATGAATAGTCATTCATACCCATAAATGTCACTAGGAATTATTATCTAGATATTGATTGATAACTGCTAAACCAGTTAGGGGACAGAAGAGTTTTTCTGTGCATCTGATCTTCCTGTCTCCCCAGGAACCCTTCTCATGGGGCTTCCCCTTCTGTTTTCAAATATCTCCTAGCCATTTTTAGGGATTTCTGGGGATTGCTTAGTCTCTCATCTCTGGGGTAACATTTGTACCATTTGTAAAGTAGCTCTCTAAAGGGTGGGCCCCAGTGGCTCTAAGAGAATCACTGGAAGGAGACAGAACTTCCACCACATCCTTTTGTTTACTCTGACTCACAAGCTAGTCTGTAAATACACCCCCAAAACAGCTTTCTCTTTTTAATACTCAGGATTTTAATGTGGGCTCACTGTACTGGGTGGAGTCAGCTTTCTGGGTGGAAGCCTGAAATCAGAGATGGAGAGTTTTTGAACCATGGAACTCACCAGACACTGCACGTTATTTAGGACAGTTTTCCTCAGAGAGCACCAGTGCTGATCCTCCTCTCTCAAATGTGACCTGTGCCCACAGAGTCGAGAACCAGCTGGGTGGACAGATAAAACCACCTTCCTCATCCTGATTGCATCTTATGTCTAAATCTTCCCTTAGGGATGTCCCTTCCCCAAGGCTCCCAGGCTAATTTTGAGAACAATCTGTGTGATTTCCAGCATTGTGATGAAGGTCCCATACCCTGTCCTCTTCACACATTGAGGCAACACAATTGGGCTCTAAATCTAATAACTGTAGACTCTAGCTTCCCAAAGGGAGTCTTTGTGTGCTACCTTCACCAAAAATATCTTCCAGTTGCTCAGAAATGACTCAAAAATATAGCAAGGATTGTTTAGAATCTAGGAAAAGTCTACAACTGGCACATAGAGTTAATTGCAAGGAATCATTTTCTAATTAACTTTGCTGCATTCTATCCATTTCCTACACTATTTTTCGCTATTTCTTTGTCACAGAATTGAACATGATAAACAGACCACCTTTGAACTTCTGTCCTGCTGAAGAATTAACTAGAAACAAAGTGGCAAGTTTGTGTGTATAAGAATACTTTGATATAAACAGGCTCTTTTGAGCTGTCCATAGGCTTTACCCTTTATGCCAACCCAGTAACGTATAAAAGCAGAAGAAACACCGTTTCTACCGTTTTGTCTATTAATAAAAACAATTATAATAATTTTGACTATTTCTATGTTAAAAAAAACAAAACAAAACAACAAAACCAACCCTTAAACTTCTCTTCTAGTGGCGGGGTTAAAATCTGGGCTTTGACTGTGTTAGCTGGAAGAATACAGATATCATCCATACTCATTGACTATGTCCATCTTTGGGCAGCATCTTTCCAACACAGAAGTCAATGCTGTCAGGAGTGGCTTGGTAAACTTTCATAATTCCATGGTATTAACAACAGCTTCCCCGTGCCAGGAACTGTGTTAGTCAAAATCAGTGAGTCCCTGTTCTCATGGAGCTCACCACTAACACACATGGGTGAGGGTCAAACACAGGGATGCGCAGATACCAGAAGCCCACATTAAGGACACTGACTCCTCTGAGACAGAAGAAGAATGTTTACTAATGCCTGTCAGAGTCGCTTCAGCCACCACTTAACTTGGGCTCAAAGCAAAGTTCAGAGTTACCATATTGTAAAAAAAGCGGATGTAGGGTGTAATACTTCCCATTGAACTTTAATTATCTTCCTATGCTCCAAATCTACAGCTTTGCCCACTAAAGGTGTGCTAGGAGATCCACCTTTGCTCTTCATACATTTTATTTCCTTTGATACTGGGTGCAGAGGCCAAAGGGAATGTCTAGTTCATGTTTAAACAACTTAAAGGGGGTCTACGTTTAAGTGTGTGTGTGTGTGTGTGTGTGTGTGTGTGTGTGTGTGTGTGTGTGTCTGAGTGCGTACATGTGTGTGTACCCAGGAATGCCGGGGGCTGGAGCTGTAATTGCAAATGGTTGTGAATCTCTTGATGTGGGTACTGGGAACTGAACTCAGGTCCTCTGCAAGAGTTGGCATGCACTCTTGAACTGCTGAACTTTCTTTTCAGCCCCACTAAAAACTCTTTTTAGAGATGTGTTATATACTTAGATTGCTACTTCTTAGTCCTTTTTAAATTCATAATTACAGTTCTTAACTTTTCAAAATTACCCTTCCCATACATTTTCTTTGCTTTTAAGAAGAAAGGTGAACTTTATTCTGATGTTAGGAACAATGATGTCCTTTAAATTAAAAAAAAAAAAAAAAACCATACATCTCTCAAAGTTACTTTTCATAAATATGCTCCTGTCAAAGTACAACGAAGAAAGAGCTCCCCACACATGGGTGAATAAGCTCTGAACACTGTGCAGAATTTAGATCAGGATGTCAACGTCCTGCCTGCTTAATTACAGTAGAAACATCCCTTTTACTGGGCCAGTGCATTCTTTTTACAATGACATGTTTCTCAAAGACGATCTTCAAACAGCATAAGCGTTCTTCATTCTTAACCATTTTGGAAGAAAAATTATTTCTATGTAGCCCAAGTAATTTTCCTATCACACATTGCTTTAAGCATTCATTATCCTTTAGTTATTTACTTAGTTTTATTCTTTGCCGTAATGATTTCTTCTTAAGAAAAGAAAATGTTAATTAAAACCATTTTGGAAATGACCTGAAAGTCACTGAGGAGCATTTGAGTAGGTTTAACATATCATGTAGAGCTGCTCAAGAAGTCTTTGTAATTAACTAATGAGCCATTCTCTTTGGATGTGAACAGGTAACATCAGAGACCTTGTCTTTGTAAATTTCATTTCTGTTGTTATCTAGTCTAATCTTTAAATAAGTCCTAAAGCCCATCCAGAAAAACGAACTCTGTGTGGCTCGCAGTTCCTGCTTCCTGTGGTGGGAATTCTGAGCAGATACTTGGGTAGTTTTTTGTTAGGCTGTCGGTGCCAAATGGCCTTCTCAGATGACAGCTCAATGTCAGTGACCTAACAAGTCCTCCAGCTTGGAAGAGTGACTGTGTGATTGCTGTGGCTTTCTTCCCCTCTCGACAGCAGTTTGTCAGTCTTTCTAAGACTTCCAAGAAAATGATTTCTATAGCAACTGATAAAAATGCCTAAGTTTATTCATTTATTTAACTGTCTATGGGGTGTATGCACACGTATCTATTTGTGTGTGCACATGTGTGGAGGCCAGAGGTCAGTGCTGACTATCTTCCTGGATTGCTTCCCATCATGTTTTAATTAGAATACATTAATTCTTTATCACGATAGGTCTCATTATAACATTTTTATAATGTACATGACACATTTCAAACATGGTCACCCATCATGTTAACTCCACTTGTCCTGTTCTACCCCTGCTAGCCCCCCTTCTTCCCATCTAGATTTGCTCCTGTCTCGGGGTTCTTACTAAACCTGGAGCTTACTGAGTTGCCAAAGCTAGCTGGCCAGTGAGCTAGGGGATCCTTCCTGGAGCCACCCCATGCTGAGATAATATGTGTGTGCCACAGGAACCAGTTTTCTATGAGAGTGCTGAGGACTTGAACTCAGATCCTCATGCTTTGGGGGCAACTATTTACTCACTGACCATCTCTCCAGTCCTTAAATTTATTATGAAGGGAACTAATAGTAAGGGCCATGAAAAACTGACATGTGCTTCTGTGTCTGCAGAATCAGCCATGCATACTTTGAAAGCAGAATTTATACCATTTAAATAGTAGTGTTGACGCTATAGGGTAATTTAGGAGTAATCCTTCAAAAGACAAGGTAATCTGGAGTGGCAAGTCACTCTAATGTTCTCCAACAAACAAACCCATTTCTCTAAAGTGGTGTGCAACACACTCAGGACTTCATATTTTTTAGCTTTTTTATATATATAAAAGGTTATAAAAATCTATTTGGTTTCCTCTCAACAACAGTTAGCAAGCTTATGCATGGCAGATGCCTGTAACCCATTCTCAAGTTAGAGGCCAGGCCGCCTTGTATGCGCTCTTTCTGAACTGCCAGTTGCTGTGGGAGTTTTAGTGAAATCATAAATGTTGCCAAATGGAGAAAGTGCCATGACCCAATTTCGAGGTACACATGTACCATTTACTTTACAACCTTGAGGTCTGGTAATAGAGAGGGCTTCATCCTGTTTTCTGTGCTGGTGGTGTTTGCCATGCAGGTAGAATGCATGCAGGTAGGATTTCACACCGTGCTAAATCACAGTGTTCTGGAAAACCCAGGGCCTTGCAAAGGCCGTATCTCAAAAAGTTACTGCTTCAAATAAATGTGCCATTTTATAAAATTACACCTACTGTATCAGAAAAAAAAATGTTCTTTCATGTGAGTGACATTTATATGACTGCCATTTATACAGAATTGGACGTTCTCACACAGCAAGGCTGAATGAAGAATGGTCTTGAAAGCCTAGGGTATTCTCTGAATGATAACTGTGAAGCTAGAAGATGGTTCTGTGAGGAAGTGGGTGGTTTCCTTATGAAAACGAAGCTTACGTTATTATGAAAAGCAATTACTCAGTCCCACCTGGAGCGTTAGCAAGACTGCCAGCACGTTTCCCGCCCGAAGCATCTTAAGTCATGCGGCTTTTTACCTTGGTAGAGCTGGACTGTGTGGATACTCTTGGGCCAACAGACTTTCAACTTAGATTTGTGGAACCGAGGCCCAGCTACTGATCTGCCAGTTAGAACTAGGAATAGATCTCTTACCAACCCCACCCATGGTTCAAGCAACTTGCTTTCCAGGACACACCATTCATCTTTTAAAGTGCCATTCAGAGAAGAAAAAAAAAAAAGTCCCCAAACCTCCTACCACCTGCCTCCGGACAGACTTTCTTTTCTCTCCTGCAGTAAACTACATCACAATGAGCATTTCTCTGGAAAAGCCATCGCTAAGCTGCTTAAGGATATTTAAATTAAGATCAAGGAAGACGACGGACTACCCAATTTCAGGTCTGTGTGAGGAAGTCCTCAGATCTAGTATTAGACTGCTAGACTACACACCTGTATTCTTCCAGGGTCCTTTCCCATGGGCGGTTCAGATTTGTACGAATCCAGTTAGACAGAGGAAGAATCCAGCCCTGGGTATTTCTCCTCAGGAGTCCCCTGCACCTTGATGAGTAATAAAACCTCAGGAAGGTAAAGATTGGCTGAATTGCTTAACTGATCCTGCTGCAGCCTTGGGCGACCTTTTTGTGAGAGAAATCTGGGGGGAGTTTGCCTATATCTCAGTAGCAGCTGGCTGGAAAGTGGGGTCCAGAAAACAGGGGCTGGCGGTGGGCTGAGACAGAAAAGGGACCTCAGCCCCTGGCGGAAGCGTCAAGGCAATAGCCAGGCAAGTGACCCACCTGCGGGAGAGGCGCCCAGAGGGCGGTTGGTCAGGCGCAGCTGCGGTGGGCACTGGCTGCTGGGCATGCACGGCGAGGTTGCCAGCCTGTGCTCTGCACTGCCTTCAGGCTCTCGCCTTTAAACAGCCACAGAGCAGAGGGAGGGCCCGCTTGATTTCGCAAGAGGAGCTGTGAAGCAAAGTTTCCGGGAAGAGTTCAACCTGGGAATCCCGCGCAGCTGGAAGGGCCAGAACTTTTTGTGCTGCTCTGGCATGCAGATGTGACCGCTTTCCGCTGGCAAGCGGGGTTTAAAAGGGGTTTTCCGGAGCTCCTGGAATCGCTGCATCCCAGATGCAGCCTAAATAAAGGGGCAGGGAGGCGCTCCTTTCCAGTTGGAGCCCGAGGCCTCTGGGCAGCTAAAAAAACAGTACATGGGTTAGGTATTCCTCTTAGTTGCCATTTTGCCTCTTTTCAGACGAAATGGTGGCATCTTTCTCCTTTCTGGATCCCTGATTTTTATCGCGTCAGAGCTTGAAAGATCTGGAGTTTTCAGGTCTTCGTTTCAAATGCAGATGTATCTCTAAGTCCACAGGGGTTGCTCCAAAGCTCTGGTGGTACTGAAACCCAGGTATGGACTGGCCGCTTGCACCTCGTCCTGCTGGTTTAAAGCTATCTCTACTTGGTAACAATGCAATGCAAATTTATCGAAATAGATATCATACTTTGTTGTTTGGAAGAGAGTGAAAAAGAAAAAAAATACCTCCTTATGCAGAAAAGATGAAAATATTTCTTTTCCTAAATAGTCTTGATTCCTAGTTCGTTGACTCCACAGATGAAAAAACCCATGGACGCAGAGGGCTGATGACATGGACAACTGCATTGGTGTGTCTGTCTACAGAGGTGCTCGAACCGCCAGTTTAGGGCATAAAGGACTATGAAAACTTGGTGGAAAGAGCATTCCTACACTGGCATTTTACAGTCCCAAATACAGAATTCTCCAAGTTTGTCTCTCTCCCAGACATCTGGTTCAACTTCCATGATACTCTTGCCAAAGTTCAGCTTCAATCTCAAGGGAAATGTGTTCTCAGAACATTTGAGCCAGTCTCCTCTTTGCCTTGACTGCAACTCTTCCCGTGCGTCCTGTATAGTCAACTGAGGCCTTGGTGTCTTCCAAAAAGACCTGTCCTGACAACTAGTTGTGATTAAATTATTTCTGTCTTCATACAATGCAGCTTGTACTTTGAGTGCAGTGGCTAGGACATTTCACTCCTTAAGAGACTCATTACGTTTGTACCACTTTGTGGGTGGTTTCCCATCATACCTCATGTACCACACCATGAATATCTACTGTGCTTGTTAATAAATCTACTCGCCATTCTTGCATTTTTTTGAAGGGTTCATTTGATAGTATTCTTAGGCCAGGAAAGAACTTGAACAACAACAAAAACCCCACTGGTTTTGCAGCACTGAGTATTCTGAACTTGAAAACTCATAGGTGAGAGGAAGGTATGTAAATAGAGAAGAAGATATTCAGCTGTGTCTCCAAGAGACCTCATGATTGGTGACTGAGCTAGCTGGGTGGAAGATGGATTGGGAGGACTCGGGGTTTTAGAGTGTAGAGTTTGGGGGTATCAGTCCTTTTTCTGATGATTTGCCGTGGGGTGGCATCTGGCATTAAGCCTTGTTGATACAGAGACCTGATTCTTGACACAGGGACCACCCTGCTATCTACATTTAGAATGCAGATTTACCAGCTGCCTTGGAGTAGCAAACAGTTACTGTGAAAGGACAGTTGCCAAGGGCACCAGACATTCTGACCACTACACTGTTTTCTTCTGGGCATTTCATGGTATGTGCACCTGGCTGCTTAATCATGGGGAGGGAAGTTATGAGATTCCAAGGCTTACTGTGTAGGAGCCTCTGCTTACTGTGTAAGAGCCTCTGCTGTGCTTGTGTAACAGTTTACAATAGGAATAGTAACAAATGGCCAAGTAGTCAACACAATAGGTACTTGACTCATTCATCTTCTGGTCAGACTCTGCATCTGTGTTAATGATCTTGAGGACCACTTGACTTTGGCTGAATAGAGCATTTTCATTGTGTAGATTAAGAACTAAAATCATTTCAGGCTATCTTTAGCCCAGTTCAACAGCTATTTGCTATTCAATTATTTCTCTGACCTAACATAGCTGACTTTGAGATAAACACCTAAAATATCTCAGCGAGTTTGACATACTCAGACTCACCAACCCTAAAGCTACGAATGTGCAAAGATCACATTGAAGTCCCACAGATTTCCCAGACATTCTGCAGCCTGTCTACCAGATGACCCCACAGCTGAATTTTGAAAACACATTGATTCATGCCTTTTTTTTTTTCCTGTAACCTCTACTGTGGTGGAACATTGAATCTGGGTCCCCAGGTCATGGTTGCTCAGATTGGGCTTGGAATAAACTATTTCCTTTTTCTGTATAGAGTTGGTCCTTTATGTCGACAGGTTTAAAGATTGATTTTTCCCTTAAGTCTAGAAAGGACACACAATTCATAACTCTCCTAGTTTTTCCTTGCTAGAAGAAAGTTAAACTTTTTTTTTTTTTTTTTTTTCATGGTGGTGCAGACCTAAAATTCCAACACTCAGGGATTGAGATCAAGAAGATTATGAGCTGCAAGCCAGCCTGGGCTACATGATGAGATTTTTGTCTTCAACAAATGAATGAGAACAAAACACAAAACAAAATAAAACAAAGCTTTCTCTTCTTTTTAGAGACCCCCAACTTGTTTGGTTTCAGGCCTTAATTATTTTGTCTCCTGGTCCACACAGCTGTTGGCCCAAGAGATGGTGACTTGCTAGTGTGTGAACTCTGCTTAACTAAATTCTTATTGGGAAAGAGTAGGCCAGTTACCTATGTGCCACCACAAAGAGACTACTGGGATCAACGGAGTAGGCTGTTTGGTTTCTAGACTAGGTTTGGTGCCATCATGAACTGACATTGTTGACAAGCATGTTGTGTTCTCAAATGTAGCCTCCAACCAGTGACATTTTATCTTTATTAGGTAGATGGAAAATTTTTGAATTTTATTGTTATTAGAGGCAAATATATTTCAGTTATGTAAGCCCTTTTCTTTGCTGAAGGCAACCAGAGTTCCAGAAAAGAAAGATCAAATTACTGGGATATGAAGGATGGAAGAAATTGCCTTTATTAGTATTAAACTTGAGAGGCACTTGACTTATTCATCTTGTGGTTAAAAGATTGATTATCCCTTTAGGCCTATAGGGCACACACAATTCATAACTCTCCTAGTTTTTCTTCAAATCCTAGCTGTAAGGGAAAATTAAGTTTCCCAAAGATACCGGTAACCAAATACCTAAGGATTTGGCGTTGGCAGGATTCATTCCTCTTCCTGTAGCTGCATCATCAGATCCCTTGACACACCTTCCAGATGCTGCGCTCCAGCGGATCCTGCTTAGGGATTTCCATGTTAACTGCGCCTGAGTTGCTCCTGCTTCTCGCACTGAAAGGGGTAGTCCATCATTAACACGTGCGAGAAACACAGACACTTAAATATTTGCCCTCTATCTATTTTTAAAGTAAATAAGGAGGGTAGGAATGAAGAAAAGACAGAAAAAGAGGTTAAAATGCCACTAAAGATGTTTTTGTCTGACTCAAGGAAATGACTGTTTAATCGTGTGAAGTTCGCGCCCTCTGGGGATACTTGTGAGTCTGGATGTAATGACTATTTTGCCTTTTTCTTACTTACCATCCACACTCTTTTGGTGCCTCTCTGGGTTTCTTGCAGTCCAGGCTCTGCAGAGGACAGGGTCCTTTGCCATTTTCAGTTCCCGGAAGCAGCTGCAGCTGCTCATCACTTTGGGCTCTTTAAAACGGCTTTGCTGTTGCTTGCTTTCTTTTGCTTGCTTGCATGCTTCCTTCCTTCTTCCCTTCCTTCCCTCCTTCCCTCCCTCCTTTCCCTCCCTCCCTCCCTCCTTCCTTCCTTCCTCCCTCCCTCCTTCCCTCTCTCTCCCTCTCTCTCTTTCTCCCTTCCTTCCTTCCTTCCTTCCTTCCTTCCTTCCTTCCTTCCTTCCTTCCTTCTTTCTTTCTTTCTTTCTTTCTTTCTTTCTTTCTTTCTTTCTTTCTTTCTTTCAGTTTTTAAGACAGGGTTTCTCTGTGTAGCTCTAGCTGTCCTGGAACTCGCTCTATAGGCCATGCTGGCCTCAAACTCACAGAGATACTCCAGCCTCTGCCTCCCTGAGTGCTGTGATCAAAGGTGTTCGGTACCACCACCTGGCACTTTAAAATGTTCTTAACATTTAAAAAGTTAAGAAAGTTTTTGTCTCAGCAAATTCCTGTTCCTGTTTCTTGTCTAGTTTCCACTTTTTCTTTTTTATTTTTCATTTTCCTTTCACAAGTATCCTTGCACAATCTTGCTCCCTGTGGGTTACACTGATTGACACAGCTACCAGGACATAGGCTCATACAACCAAAGCATGGAGTGTTGTCCACAGCTGTGGCTCTGTGATGGCTTGTGGATAGTCTTTCCTGGAATGAGCTGGAAAGCAGTACAAACTTTATTGTTCTGCTAGATTGTGAGTCTAGCTCACTGTAAGCAGAATGTGAATCCTAGGGATAAGCCACTTACAGGAAATCAGGGCAAAGGATGGAAAGAGAAATTTCTAGACAGTTGGAGATTTGTGCTTAAAGGGTGCTCTATACCCTGGGCTTTTCTTTTTAAGATTTATTTATTTTTATATAATATAATATAATACAATACAATACAATACAATACAATACAATATAATATAATATAAATGCCTCAGTGTATATATGAATACAACATACATTCAAGTGCATGTGGGGACCAGAAGAAGGATTTAGATTTCCTGGGTTTAGAATTACTAATGGTTGTGAGCCAGCAGATAGGTGCTGGGAATTGAACTCAGATCCTCTGGAACAACACTTAACCACTGAGCTATCTCTTCAGCTCCATCCTGGGAATTTTTTTTATGTGAATCTGTTATTTATACTCTGGATTAATAAAAAATAGACTAGGTAGGATGGGCATCATATGGGCTAAGTCATTTTCTCTGATCATAGATCATGTTCTTGTTGAGATGGGTCATCACAACATGCAGTCAGAATGAGGTCAGAATGAGGATGATATTCATTGTTCAAAGTAACAGCAACCAAAACATCCTTTTTTGGCTTCCTTGTCGTTGACTTGAGGCTTGTGTGAACAGCTGATTTCTGTCGCTGAAGGTTCTCAGCTACTTCCCAGTACAGCTGCAACTTAATTTCCTGTCTCAGCAAACATCTTTTTGTGCTATGGGGAAGTAGACACAAACTCCTCCTCCATCTCTCTGGACTCTGAAACGATAAAGGATATAGTAACAGATCCAGTTCTTTGACCTGACTTTAACCATGTTCTGGAATTTTCTCCAACACCAACCAGAAAGCAAAACCAAACATTTTGCCACCCACCTGTACACCAAAAAAAGTGCTGATGGGAAATATGCCAGACACCGACAGTGTTGGAGACTGGACTAGATGGCAGTGAGGAAGAGCAATAAAGGATTTAAAAATAAAACATGTCTTGAGGTTTTTTTTTTTTTTTTTTTTTTTTTTTTTGTTGTTGTTGTTGTTGTTGTTTTTGTTTTGTAATGATAAAACCTCAAGTGAGGAATAGCTACTACTACTTCTTGGGTTGAAAGTGGGAAGTGAAGCCTGTTCTCCCCATGTGGGTCTCTAACTCCCTGAGTTTGAGAGTTTGTTAACTTTAGAGGCTTCTGAGATACTGGCAGGACGATGGACTGAACATCCAATAGCAATCTGAAGGTGGTCCAAACAATACCTGTTAACCTCGAGGTACAGTCACTTAGTTAGGATGTCATCAGAAACAAGTTGTTCAAATAGTTTGTAGATAGGGGGGGATTTAGCTTCATTATTTGATAAATGAAGTCAGTAGGAATAAAAATGTTCTCTAAGTAACTTAAAACCCGAACACATGCCAACTCAGTGTTGCCCCAGACTCCTGCTATACAGTGATGCCTCCCACTGCTTGGCGACATCTGAATCAGTCTGGCTGGTGGCCACTGTTCCTACCGGACTTACTGTAATTGGTAGAGCCAGTTCCAGCTCAGCCAATTTGTGCCTAGTGCCAGTAACCAAAGTTTAGATTTTCACATATGAAGGAGGGGGTGAAACTAAACCCAAACAAGCCGAAACACCCCCTCCCCTCCCCCCACCCCATCCCCCACCAGTGTTCCTGTTCACTCTCAGAAGGGATCAGTGGTTAAATTAGCAGGAAACCCTCAGAGGAGGGAAGACAAAGGGTCTAAGCAGAGGTAGTTAGTTCTACATGTCTTTTCTGTGTTCTTTTGACTCTAAAGGCCTGTTATGTGCTGACAGTTATTTTCTCTTGTGAATTGCTTTAAAGATATCGATAACACTTCTGCTCTCCTGATGGCAGTATTTGGTCCAATTACAGATATTGATAATTCATCTTATAGTCTCATTATTTCCCAAGCAATTGACTTAACTACTGTAGTTTATTTCTACGTCTATAATACATTTTTAAGTGTTAATGTATCTACAGAACTTATGGACAGTTGTAAAATTTAAGACTTAAAGGGATGTATTAAGAAGCCTTTTTCCACAGACACTGAATTCTCTTTGTATAGAAACCGTGGTAATAATATATTTGTTGGGTTTATTTCATAGCAGGCAATGCACAGGAAAGCACTGAAAACATATGTACCTATTCCTTAAAAACACAAGTGGAGGGCTGGGGTGACGGCTCAGTGGATAACTCACTTGCTCTTCAAACATGAGAACAGGTGTTCTGATTCTCAGAACCCATGCAAAGCTAGATATGGTGGGAGCATCTGTAACGCCAGCAGGTCTGCAACAAGACAGAGGCAGAGACCAGAGAATCCCCGGAAGCTTGCAGGCCAGCTAGCCCAACATATTTGGCAGTAAATGCTAGATTCCCTGCCTCAAAACAAGGGGGAAGGCGAGGGGCGACATATTCACTCCTGTCCGTATTGACACATGGTCACAGAAACAGATTTAAAAAGTGCAAGTTGAGGGGGCCAGAGAAATGTCTCACTGCGTAAAATTGCTTGAGTGTGAAGACCTGAGACCAGTTGCCCCAACACATGTAAACAGCTGGGTGTGGCAACATGAATCTGTAGACCCAACACCGGAGAGAACAGGAGAATCACGGGGATTTGTTGGCCAGCCAGCCTAGCTAGGTGAGCTCTAGATTCAGTGAAAGATCCAAAGAGGAGGAGGACTCGAGAGATGCTCAGCAGCTGAGAGCACTGGCTGCTCTTGCAGAGGACCTGGGTTTGATTCTTGGCTCCCACATAGCAGCTCACAACTGTAGGTAAGTCCAGTTCCAGGGGATCTGATGCCTTCTTCTGGCTTCATAGGCACCAGGCATGCACGTGGTGCGTAGACACACATGTGGGTAAAACCACCAGTAAACATAAAATAATAAATAAATATCTTTAAAAAAAGTAAAGTGGGGAGTGAATGAGGAAGACATGGGACAAGGACCTCTAGCCTCTACACCTCATGTGAGTGCTCACACTCACACAAGTACACACACACACTCACACGAGTACACACACACATCACATATCCCAACAGTAGCCATACAAGTGGCAGCCTAGTCATCAACCTTCCCCTTGCTTGGATTATTCTAATGGAACAGTTAAACTCAGAGCAGCACATGTGCCCAGCCCCTTTACGACCCTCTACCTTATGCTCACAGTGCTCTTACTTTCAAAATAGTGTATCTGTTTGTCAGCTCTGCTGCTTGTCTTGTTCATGGTAGCTCTGAGAACAATGGTTTTACATACAGTTTACACCTTGCTGCATATATAACACCTTTTTCTAGAGTGGTGGCTGGCACACAGTAGGGTCACAATCAATGTTGAGTGAATTAGAGACCAAGTGGGTTGATGGGATGATAGAAACCTGTAAAGAATAATATAAAAACTGAAGTCTTTGAGAACCACTTAAATAAAAAACACACTGGTGAAATGAAAGCCTCGCTTCACTCCATGAAGCAGGATGCTCCAGTAACCACCTCTCCTGATTGCCAAACGTTCTGTGCTAAAATTGTTCAGAAAAGGCCAAATGCCTCTGGCTACTTTATCTCCTGCTATTCCCAGGGTTCTGCTTCTTTTTTCTTCAGACTCTTTTTTTTTCATCTATAACCTTTTCATTTAATTACTTCTTTCTCAACTTCATATCTCCCATGTCTGCAAAAGCATTTGCAGAAATATAATAGAGTTCCTGGGGTTTTGTTCCTGGAAGCATTTTTGTAGTGAGATATTGTTTCCTAAGTCCCAGGCGTCAGCAGTTGTAAACAGGCTGTGGAAGGATGTCCAGCATAATTCATTATGTGGAGAGGTGGACACATCCCCCTCACACGTTGGAACTATACAGCAGCCATGGAGAGTGCTCTGATTCTGCAGAACTGCATCTCTTTTTGTACCCTGACTGCAGGAAGAACATGTACCCTCAACTGATGGAAGTCAAACACAGTACAAGAAAGGACACAAAAATAAGTGGTTCACTTTGCTAGCCTTCTTCTGACATCTGCTTTGAGTGAGCTGGTGGCTACTCAGGTACATTCTTTTCCAAAACATTCTTAATTCAAGCTTTCTTGTATTTTGTAAGCTGTGATTACAACACATTTTATAGATGAGAAAGGCCATGAGGAAAAAATGTCTTTAAAAGCAAGGTGGGTCATAATTTCTATGGCTTGGTGCAAGTGAACTAAAGGCCTAAATGGGGACTATTTTAGCACCAGCAGCCTTATAATTACTATTCCTTAAGAAGAACATTCATAAGCAAGTGAAGTTTTTATTGTAGTTTTTGATTTCAAGAATTTTAATTGAACATCAGAAAATTAAATCTTTCTAGAAATGAAGGATTGTGTAGCTATCAGTAGGAAGTTACATTCTATAAGCCATTGTGTCCACTTGAAAGAAGAAAGACTCATGTGCCCACAGCAAAGCAAGCCAAGGGAAGGAAATCCAAGAAGCCAAGCTAGTTCGCCCAAGTTCTCAGATTTTGAAAAGACCTTTCCAAAACCCCCAAGGAAGGGTAGATTGTTTGACGATGCTAAGTATCAAACTTTGAGCCTTACTCATATTCAGCAAGTGCTCAGTCATCAAACTATGTGTATAGTCCCTTTTTGAATTTTGAATTTTGAGATAGGGTCTTCATAAGTTGTCCAGGCTGGCCTTCAACTTGTATTCTCATGCCTTAGCCTCCCATGTAGCTGGGATTATATGCCTCTGTCATCATAGCCAACATGAAGGGATATTTAACAATAATAATCTCAATTTGTAGTTAGAGTTTTCCTGCCTGGCCCAGTCAGGACAAATCTCTCTCACCAGCCAGTCCCACAGTCGCTCAGACCCAACCAAGAAAGCACACAGAAATTTATATTGCTTACAAACTGTATGGTCATGGCAGGCTGCTTGTTATCTACCTTTTCTATCTATTATCTATTAAATTTCTATCTATTAAATTAACCCATTTCTGTTAGTCTATACTTTGCCACATGGCTTGTGGCTTACCAGTGTCTTTACATGTTGCTTTTCATGGCGGCGGTAGGCGGTCTCTCCAGCCTTCTACTTCCCAGAATTCTCTTCTCTCTTGTCCCGCCTATACTTCCTGCCTGGCCACTGGCCAATCAGAACTTTATTTACACAGAGCGATATCCACAGTATCAATTCCACTACTAATGAAAGTCCCTTTTCAGAACAATTTACAAATGCCATTATTAGTATTTAAAGAACTGCCTTCTGAAGCAGATATAGGTAGAAGTTCAAATTTTCAAATCAAGAAACCAAGGCACCATGCTTGGTCTGCTTAGCTGTTTCAGTGGAGAAAAAAATTGAGCGAAATTGATTTTACATGAATTCTTTCTGCATCACCATATGAAAAATAGCCATTTCATAGAGCGCTTGGGCAAATCTGACAATTACTGTCAATGGTGAATTTCCTGTACACCAGGGACTGATATAGACCTTATGGGAAGTGCCAAAGAAGAGTAAGCAAGATTCTTCTAGAAAGACACAAGATTCTTCTAATAGTAGGTCTAAAAATGACTACACATCTGTAAAGAACTGAATAATATAATCAAATACAGTGAAGAAATACAGTGGTAAACTATAATTTTACAGACAAAACTTCTAATTGTCTGATGACAATATGCTTTCTATGTGGAAGACAGAAAATATTGTTGGCTAACTTGATAAAACTCTGCTGCCACACCTTGGTTTTAAAATCTTGCATATGTAAAGAGTATTGGATCAAAAAGTTAATATCTGTATTTGGGTATCATGCAGTCTCTCTTCCTGAACCATATGACTGCAAATATTAATTGTTCCATGCAGTTCAGATGCCATTTTTCTTTAGTCTTATATTGAGAGGTTTTTTTTTTTTATTCTAATTGTTTTAGAACTATGTAAGCTGAAAACCTTAGAAGAATTGGCTATAAATTATTAGATGGACTATATTCTGTATATAAAATGTACAGAATTAAAATAAGCATAATTATTAACCATATACTTTCGACAGCTTAAGTTGGGCAATGCTTAGTCTAGTTTGCTAATAATTGAGCATACCTTTAGTCCGTGGCTAAAGGGACATCTGTCATTATGCTATTTTTAGACCTCATTCCATAGATGATTGCCAGGAATTCCTGAGTCGGGTCTATAATTTTTCTGAGTTAAATCCTTAAAATACTTTAGCTGTCTATGTAACCACAAAGACTGAGTCAACTCTGTTTTTATTGTGTAGAAATAGAATTGTTTCTTAGACTCTCTGTGTTTTCCAGTCTGCAAATAACAGTAATTTATAATACATACTTTAAAAAGAGTAAAAATATCTAGTGAGAAAAAACACACCTATAATTTCCCACAATTTCAGTATTCAGGAAGATGAAGCAGGAGGATTGTAAGTTCTAGGGTAGCCTGAGCTACATGGTGGAGCTTTGCCTTATGTAGGGAGATTTATTAATACAATATGTAAGAAAAATGCTTTATACTTTGTAATCCCTGAGCCATCTTTTATATAGTTTTGCTATATAACTCAATTTTGTTATAATAGGTAGAGATACACAATTTACTCCTATTGTTCTATACTTGTGAATGTAACCATTTTTGTAACAAATCTATAGATGTAATTAATTGAAGACAAAGAGATGAAGTCATTCTAAATTCAGGTGACTCTAAATATAATTAATGGTATCCTTGTAAGATAAGGAAGTTGGATATTTGAAATACAAAGACATAGGAAAGAACATATAACAATAGTATCAGAGTGGTTTTTGTGGCTTTGAATTACAATGCTGTGGGTGGCTTGTAGTTGTCAGAAGGCAGGGGAGTAGCACAGAACAGTTTTCTCTTTCTGGGTTGCAGAGAGAGACAATCCTGCTTGTACATTGTCCTTGTAGCTACAAGACAAGTATGTGCTCCACTTTTGAGTGGACATGTTGGCCCTTGGTTTTTTGAGACAGGTATTCAGGTTGGCCTGGAACTCATTATGTAGTCCAATCAGGTATTGAACTTACATCCCTCCCTTCATCCTCTCAAATTCTGGAATTAAAGGTATCTGCTTGCCTTCTGGTAATACCATGACTTTGAACTTCTGGCCTCCAGAACCATGAAAGAGTAAATTTGTTATTTTAGGTAACTTGTTCTCATAGCTCTAGGAGATGCACACACTTGATGAATGTATTGAGTGATGTCATGAGGTTCCCTCCTATTAACCAGCTGTCACTTACCTTATAGCTGTTTCCTATTATATATATTACCAAGTGTCTACTTTACCCGGCATAAAGGCCACTTCTATGATCCTTTAGAATAAAAAGGACCCCATGCCAATACCAATCAATCAACTAACTAAAGAAAAAGAAACATGTCATTCTGTGGGCCTTGATTTTAAGCATTTCATGTGCACTATATACCCTTATTATACAATTTACATCATAGTGATATTACTATTTTTAATGAATAGTGATCGATTTAGGATTTTATTGAAACTGAAATCCTTCTTGCCAGAATCTGAAGCCATCTATGGAGGTTTTAGGGAGAACACCACAGGGATCAAACATATCTGACAGTGTGGTCATAGGTACTTAAGACTGCCATTTGTACATCCTAGGCTTTCTGCGATACAGAAAAAATCATTTTGATGGGGACACATGAAGATACTCCTCCATGCTTACCTTTCTTCAAGGCTTTTCTGGAAGACAGGCTTGCAGTAGAGTCCGTGTCTTTGATGATGTTTCTCTGAGTGTATCAGCGATTCTTGATATCCACAGACTTCAATCTCCCCTCTACCAGCTGCAGCCACAGTTCTCTCTCTGCTCTTTGAAAACTCTTAGCACTTCTAAAGGTAAAAGTTTGTGTTCGTTGAGCTGTTCATCACATTGAGCTGTAGTTTTTATAAGAGGGACTGACAGAAGTTCTCAACTTGGTGTTTGTGTTTTCAGATGGGGAGAATCTTTATTGAACTTTGACTGCAACTGAGAATTTCCTTTAGCTATGAGCTAGACTCTAAGTTACAGGCCAAGGGGAACTTACTGCACTAATAGATATATGTGTGTGTATGTATGTATGTGTATATAATAATATATGTCTATATGTATGCATGTTTGAGACAGTGTCTCACATTTGAACACTGTATTCCTGACTGGACTCAAACTAACTATGTATCCAAGGCTGGCCTTGAACATGGGCAGTCTTCTTGCCTTAGAGCTGGGATTATGGCATGTACTGCCGTGTCTGGCTTCAGACAGCTGTTCCAGTTGTTTGTCAATTGCAGTTTAATTTCAGTCACTTTTGTAAGCCTATTTTTTGTTTTTGTAAACATAATTCTGAGGAGTGCACCAGACTGCCAAAGAGGCATATGGCACTGAAAATGTTAACATTAGTGTTAACTTTCAAAACGACAACCAAAGCCTCTAACAGAGTCATCTGCTCCTTTAGAAACTGAGTTACTCAGCAGAGAAAAACAATGACATCATGAGGTTTGCAGGCAAATGGATGGATCTAGAAAAAAATCATCCTGAGTGAGGTAACCCAGACTCAGAAAGACAAACATGGTATGTACTCACTCATAGTAGGATACTAGATGTAAAACAAAGATGACTAGACTGCTACACAACTCCAGGGAGGCTACCTAGAAAACGGGACCCTAGGAAAGACACAGGGATTGCCCAATGACAGAGAAATGGATGAGATCTACATGAACAACCTGGACGACAGTGGGAGTAATGAAGGGCAAGGTTTCAGGGAAAGAAAGCTTAGGGGAGCAGGAGATCCCAGCTGGATCAAGAACAGAAAGGGAGAACAAGGAATAACAGACCATGATAAATGAAGACCACATAAGAACAGGAATAGGCAGAGTGCTGGAGAGGTCCCCAGAAATCCACAATGATACATCCTCTGTAGACTGCTGGCAATGGTTGAGAGAAAGCCTGATCTGACCTAGTCTGGTGATCAGATGGCCAAATACCCTAACAGTCATGCTGGAACTCTCATCCAATAACTGATGGAAGTGGATGCTGAGATCCTTGGCCAGGCCCCAGGTAGAAAGCTCCAGGAGGAGTCCAGTTGTCAAGAAAGAGGAAGGACTGTAAGAGCATGAATTGTTGAGACCAAGATTGGCACAGGGACAAATAGCCAAACGAATGGAAACACATGAATTATGAACCAAAAGCTGTGGAGCCCCCAACTGGATCAGGTTTTCTGGATAAGTGAGACAATTGAATAGCTTGAACTGTTTGGGAGGCACCCAGGCTGTGGGACCCAAACCTGTCCTTAGTGCATGAGCTGGCTGTTTGGAACCTTGGGCTTACACAGGGACACTTTGCTCAGTCTGGAAGGAGGGGACTGGACCTGCCTGTACTGAATCCACCAGGTTTAAGTGAATCCCCAGGGGAGTCTTGGCCCTGGAGGAGATGGGAATGGAGAGGAAGGGATGGGGGGAAGGTGGAGTGGGGGCGGGAGGGGGGAGGACAGGTGACCCCATGGCTGATGTGTAAAATTAAAACACAAATATAATAATAATAATAAAAGGGAAAAAAGAAACTGATTTACTTATTCTATTTCTGTTCCAGGGCATACAGAAGTTACAGTAAGTAACATTCCAGTTTTCCTAGAAGGTCCAAGGTCTTGTGTTCCTTAAACATTTTATATTTTGTACAACACCTCTCTTTTGCTGTCTCAGTGAACAGGCTTGCTCTGCTTTTTATTGCAAAAGTCCACATAGGTTATAATCATTGCTCATCAGCAGCTTTCCAGTTGTGGGGTTTTTCCTGTGTGAGAATCTTAACTCCACCCTCTTCATGCATTGCCTGATCTTACTTTATTTTTGTTGCTGTTGTTGCTGCTGAAAACAGGAAGAGTCTACTCTCTGAACATTAGTGTTGTGAGGCAAAATGCATTTTTGTAGGAAAACACTGAGAGCAGAGGAAGGTCATGTGGTAAGCATGGCATGGGATTTCTTTTATGGAAATTAAGTTTTCTGTATTTCTATTATTCTAGCTTTCACAACAGCCAATTATTCTGCTGATTTTATGGCTTTTTGAGTACACAGGGTTTGGCCAAATGAGCCAATATGTCACAGTTATGAGCCTCTTCTATGATGCTCAGTATAAGCAAAGCTTATTGTTATTTTTGGCTCTGTTTAGACTTATTGCTGTAGAATGCCATTCTGTTTCAAACTAGTTTTAAAAAAAAACATCCCAAATATCCATGTATCTGTTTCTTCATATGTGCTTGTGTGCAGAATCATTTACTCATTCACAGTGTTTGCTAAGTGCTGACAGTGCCCCAGGCCTGGGCTGTGGACTCACCGGTGACATTGTCACCTCTGAAGGCAGACCTGTAACTCCCGGGGAGCTGGACTATGTTGATGTTCTAGAACTTCCTTCAAATCATGTTTCCCCACTTAGCCTCATGTGTGCTTTTAGCTCTTTCCAGATTTTGTCTTTCCTCCTTAGTCTCCCACTACTGTAATTAGTCTTAACTACTTAAAACAAATAAATAAGAGAAAAGAAGAGGAAGAAGGAGGAGGAGAAGAAACAAAGTCAGAATCAGACCTCTCTTCTCATACTCTCTTAAAGGATTTCTTCTTATCTTGTCTCATTTGGTCCTGATTACTTATTCTCGCTGTCTCTCATGAGCATACTGAAAATGCTTAGCTACTTCTAAGTGTTTATGAACATATATTAATTGTACAAAATGATGTGTTTCCTTTTGGCATTTTCGTATGTGTATATAAAATATGCTGATCATGTTCATCGCTCACTACAATCTCTTATCTACTTTCCTTCTATTCCCAAGCTTTCCCTTTTGTCAAAAAACTATGAGAGAAATCACCCGAATCTGAATTTTGGTTGTTTGCCAGTTTTCAATTCTGGCCTCTCTGAGGTGTGTGAAACTTGCCCACAACCCCCTTAAAACCCATCAGCACCACCACCATTATGCTGTCCCGATTGCTCGATTGCTCAGGCTTCTCTTGGAGGCTGGTGGGCCCCTCCAGCTATGTTCTTTTACATTTTGATGCCTATAAGACCCACTATCCGTGAGCCCCACCTAAGGGCTTCCACATCTGTGGCTCCAGTCCCGCCTTTCCCCAGGGCTGGGTCGACAGATGCCAGTAGAAGCCCCGAGTGGCACGTGTGATCTCCAACTCTTTACATTGGTAAAGATTCAGCATCAATTGTTAAGTGTCTGTCAGTTGGATGCTAAGTGCCACCCAGGCTCCCTTCTCAGCGTTTTTGTAACTTTTTACCACGGTCTCATTCTCAGTTCCCAGATGACTCCTCTTACTGATTCTTTGTGCACGTTCCCTTTGCCCCCAAATCCTTTGGAGTCTGTACGATTCCCTAAAGCACCAAAGCACTGTTAAGACTGGTCTGGAAAAAAGTAACTGATACAGGAAATATCTCTCATTTCTTTCTCTCTCTCTCCTCTTCCCTTTCCTTCCCTTGCTGTTTTCTCAGCTGCGGCATCCTAGCAGATGGGTTAATATTACCTGCCTTTGCATAGATTCTGAATACAAGGATTTAAGGCCCTGCTTAATTTAACTAATGAAAACCAAAATTGAAGGAATCAGAAAAGGGGAATGGGGAAGGAAAGGCAATACATTCCCCAAAATATGTAGTTCTCAAGGGGGTAAATGAGACTGCAGACTAGCTTGCTGCTCCCTGATTTTCTTGTGCTTTTCTTCCAACCTTGTCCTTGCAGACTTTTTATACGATATGTTCTTGGCTTGAAGCATGCTCACTCACAGCTCCTCAGTAAAATAGTGGTAGCAGTGATAGCAGCAACCGCAACCCTTCCAAAAACATGCCATCCCACCTTCCTCTGTCTTCCTTACTGTTTGGAAAAGTTTGTTTCTCAAGACTTTTGACCATTTATCATGTTTTCTGCATGCCACCCTAAAAGCATTTTAAGAAGTTAGTCATCTCTATTTCTGTGCCTTCAGTAGCTCTTTGGGTGTGGTTCTATAAGCATAGTTTCATATATTGTAGTAATGTGTTTGTTTCTGGACTATGGCTTCATCTGAACAGGACTTATTATTGATTTTTTTTTTTCTGTGAGCACTGTAAACAGGGCATCACATAGCATCATCTGTCTGCTGTAGTCCTTAAGGAATGAATCCTCACTTTTACCTTCCCTATGAATGCACAGGATGAATGGAGCCCGTTAGTAGATCAGTTTGTGGGTCAACTCACACAGAAAATCAAGGTAGCACAGTCTGAATAAATAAACCTGAGCTTTTGACTTTTTTTTTTTTTCCAGTTGAATCCTGGACCTGGAATTTGCTGGCCTTGTCGTAAGGGTCAACTTACTTAATATTTGTCTACAAAATGGGGGTTTGTAGTTCTTACCCCAACAGAGTAATAGGTACTGAGATAATAGTTGTAAGGTATTTAGAGCAATGCCTGACTTTTCATAGAATCTTAGAAAATTGCTAGCGATTATTGTGGCAAAATTTATAAGGTCTGACTATCAAATTTTGATGACAATCTGAGTGTGGGTTGGAAGTTGAGAGAGTAATAATCTTGGAAGCCACTTGATGAACAGTGTAGACTGTCATAATGTTAGGGGCGTCACACACGCAAGTCACTCTAAAAGGTTTCCTGGACAGGGCCCAGCAGGCTTCAGGAGTCCAGAGATGAAAGGCCTATGACTTGGCTGCCATATGAAATGCAGCCAGAGTCTTCCACCCATCTTGCTATTGCCTCCTCATACAGTAGAAATGAAAGCCGACCAACCTTTTGGATGAGCTAGACTTCCTTGTTTGCAAAGAGATTGTGGATTCCAAGGCTCACATGCTTCATTTGCAAAGAACCTTTACTTTTCAAGGTGTGTACTTACAATCTTCACTTACCTTTCCATTTTTATTTTAATTGTGAAATCTCTTTTGGAAGGGCTTTAAAAAGACATCTTGTGATTGCTTATCATTTGGTCTTTGGTAGTTGCTGGAATTCTGTCCAGGGTGTTCTGTTGGAAGCTCTGCCTCAGCCTCCCTCCTCTCTTGCCAAACCCTGCCCCCTACAAAGCCTGCCAAGTGGTGGCTCCTCCCTCAGAGCTGCTCAAGACCATGCCTACAGGATGTTTAAGCTCCGGTCCATGTGATTTAAGACTTGCCATGTGATTTCTCCTTTTGGTTTGAGAGTCACCTGGGGGTGCTTTGCTCATTAAACCCAGACTTTTAATTTGGTTTGATCTGGCTTATTGTGTCGCAGAGAAACCTACTACCAAGAATACAAAAAGACTTATCACAGGGCTGTTTGCAGTGTCTTATTCAGAGATCCGCCTGCCTCTGCTTCCAGTGTGGTGGAATTGAAGGATGTGCCACCTTGCCTGGCCATTGTCTTGTTCTTGACATTTTCTGTGTGTCTGACTGTCCTTCCCAGGCCCTTGTAGTATAGGAGTTATGCACTCCAGAGCCAGAGGATTCCTGGACACTTGTATCTTCTCTACTTGTCTAGAAGCTTGTTTTGATGCTAGGTTGAGTTAGTATCACAACGTATGCTTTAGTTTATGTCTTGTTTTACCAGATTAGTCCACTGTGGAAGATGGGGGCAGGTGTTAGGATAGTCAGCCTTTTATGCAATCAGTTATTTAGTAAATCAAGAGGAATAAGGAAGTGTAAAAAGTATTGTGTTTGTGGTGGATTTCAAGACTAGAATTAATCCCAAGATGTTAAATACAACACTCAAGCACTGTATAACAAGCCTAAAGCTAGATTTTCATAAATAAATCTTACCTGAAGTAAGTTGGCTCTTACAAAGCAGAATGTGCAGCCTGAGTAATAAGTCGAGAATGGGACGGAAGTATACGTAATTGGAAGCTTCAGCACACCTGTCTACGAAATGACTGGAAATAGATTCTCATGACACATTAACCACCAAGGCGAAGCTTGAGTGGCTTCTCAGGACATCAACATCCTTAAAAGGCAGGAAAGCACACGTCGGTGCAGTCTTCTTGATTGAGGATGTGCGCCGAATGTGCCGGGTGCTGCCTCACAAGGTCAATAAGAAACACATGTTAAATGAACTGCTGCATTCGTCCTCACCAAGGCCTTGCTTAAACACCACTCTCTCACTTTAAAAGAGGCACCCAAGTAAAAGTGCCTTGTATTTTTTCCTCTTGATCAAAGTGCAACCAAGCAGAAATTGCTGATCAGGTCCTCTGTTTCACCCCCTTTTTTTTCTCAAAGAGCAACACTTGTGTAATTCTTTACAAATATTTTAATGACCTTTGACTGCTGGATGTAAGTCAATAAGTTTCTGCCACAAAATTCCAAAATTAGCAAAAGTAGTAGTCTGTTAGAGAGACTTTTTTTTTTTTTTTTTTTTTTTTTTTTACCCTTGGTAAAGTAGACAGATGCTTAGAAACTTTGGATTAATAAGAGAGTAGGAAGGACAATATTTGTGTTTCCACTGGTTAGTCCTCATACTTGCAAACAGTAGGAAGTGGTGATGGGTGAGATAGTGGAACATTATTAAATAAATAATTAAATCTTTCTTATAACCAACTATAAAATGTGACACCTATTTGTAATTAAAAAATATTTTTGGTTTAAATGAAGCATAAGAAAGGAAGAAGAAATTCAGCATAACTTTGAAAATGTTGAAAAGATTTTCTTATTTCTATTTTACCTGTATTAGAACTTTGCCAGCACATACGTAACTGTACCACGCTGGTGCCGGCAGAGGGCAGAAAAGAGGGCCAGGTCCTTGGGAACTGGAGTGATAGGCAGATGTAAGCCACCTAATGGATGCAGAGAACTGAACCCTTGTCCTCTGTGAGAGTGGCAAGTACTTTTAACCTCTGAGACAAGCCCCCAGACCCCTCTGTTTAGGTGGAAGCCCTACCTTGGCCCCATGTTTCTCTCTCCAGACCCCGCTCCTGAGAAAGTCCATCAAGTGGTGGCTCCTCCTCCTGAGATGCTGGAGACCAAGCCTATAGGATATTTTAAGGTTGGACCTGTAGGCTCCCTGCCCCAATGCTTTGCTCAGATTAAAATCTGGACTTTAATTCTGCCTGATCTGATTTATTACATAGGTGGAGAAACCCAATATCGGGTACATGGAAACCTTTCACCCTCAAAAATAACTTTTATTTGGTACTTAATTTTTTAAAATCACAATAAAATAAACAGATATTTGTATTTTAATCTCTTAAATATCTTTCTCTACACTTACACTATTAGGCAGCCCCATCCTCTGTTCTCAAAGTTCTCATTTCTGCTCTCTTGTGAAGTCTCTAACCTGTCAACTGTGAACCTCCAAGAGTAGAGTGAACTGAATAAACACAAGAAACATACATCAGGACTAAAGCTACAATTTCCTCATGCATGTCTGGTACAAGTTAAAAAGTTGAGAAGGCAAGGGAACCACACTTCAAGTGATTTTTGTGGCATAGGTACCACTTATCATAGAAAAACATACTTATTGGAGCCTGCATCTGATGTTCCTACAACATGTTATATGTTTCTTTGTCAAGTACTAATTTAGATGCTGCACCATATGCTGATTTAACCACAAATTGGGTAAAAAAGTAGAGGTGATGATTTTTATTATAGGGCTCAGGAGGATCGTCAAAGTTTCCAGAGTTAACATTCCTTACTTGCTCTGGCCTCATGCCTCCCATGTCCACAATGGGCAGGAGGGCATTGGGACCCAGGAAGTTCTGTCTTCCCAGGCGAGAGCTCATTCCCATGTCCTGCACTGTCAGAGGATGCTGAGTAGCCAGCACAGGACTAGAGGTCAAGTTTCCCTGATGAGCTTTCGAATCTGCAAGTAGGTCTGGAATAGTTTCTATTGCCTTTTATACTAAAAGGAGTTTGACTACAGCTGGCTGACGTTCAGCTGGAAATGAGAAGTATGCATTTCTCCTCTAATTGTCTAATTATAAGATGTGGTTATGCAGTATTTTTTCAAGAGGGTCAAGAGAGGGAAGTTAATATTCTTGCCAATGTTTTAATAAACTGAAATACCAGAAAGTGGAAAATACCACAATGAATGCTATTTCCTCAGAATATTTTAAGTTGCACATATGTGTGTGTGTGTAATTATTTTGTTTATATGTAGGTGTGGATGTGGGTACTGTAAATCAGTGTCTGTGTTCATTGGGAAATTTGCTTCTTACCAAGAGTCACTAAGAAAAATGTTAGACTTCATTGAGGCCAACACCACTTGTTTCCAGTTTTAAAGTCAACATTCCCAAGATATTAACTAACATCTGGATATGAATAAACCACATTTATATTTTTTCAGAATTTTGTCCCTAAAATAATTCTTATTAGCTCAAGCTAGTAGAGTACTAATCAGTACGTAGGGATGATAATTTCCTACCCCAAACTGCTAGTACTGACCATATTGTGCAATGTTAGCCTAAGAGTATCAATCTTTACTACAGTTCTTTGGTTCTCAAATGTTCTCACCCTCATTTTACAGTAGGAAAAGTGGGACCCGCAAGCTGAAGTGAATTGTTCCCAGCTGGGCTGTGGGCAGTCAGGATTTCAACCCACACATCTGGCTCCAGATTTCATAACTCTGACAGCTATGTTAGTTAACTCAGTTCCACCACACTGAACAGAAGCAATTTTAAAAACAAAAACATCTACATTTCTAATGCCAAACTGATCAGTTGGTGATATCGGGCTCAAAATGTTTGCAATAATGTTGCTAGGACTCTCTGCACTGCTTCCATTTCAGGAAGAAATGTGATCATTGTTTGTGATCATTGGTGTGACAGGAAGATCACTGTGACTTGTGCTCAAAGCCAGGCTCAGAGTCCCATTCAAGTGTGAAGAACAGTATCTGTGAGCACCGGAGAGTATCTGGTAACTGAGTGGACTTTCAATTTAAATTCTCAGGTGTCTGGAATGGGGCCTTGTGGGGGACTACGGTATGTTAAACAGAAGACAGGTAATGGCTGGTGAATCCCACTTCCAACATTTTACTGCTTCCTGATTTAAAAGAAGGAAAGGAAGGAAGGGGGGGATGGGAGGGAAGAAAGAACAGCAGCAAGGCAAGGAGAATTAGAGTTAAAAGGGAAGTAACTGACATTACTTACCCCAGATCTTGGAATGAGTCTGAACAATAAATTTGTGTGATTGTTATACTAAGTCCCATAACTACCCTTGAGATTTACTAATTCTGGTTGTTCTAGGAGATTCTAAGTGCCAATGTCTGCTACAGCTGCTGGACTCTTGCCATCCTGGAGCAGCCTTCCAATGACTTAGAGCTTGTGTATAAACAGCCCAGGGGGTGGGTAGATTAATTCTGAAGCTTAGTTTAATACAGAATTTCCCTATCAGATTACATTCCAATCACTCAGTATGGTAAGTGGTGGTGGTCACCACATAGTCATAAGTCTTGCCCTGTCCGTGCAACAATTGCAGTTCCCTAACTGAAACTCACAGCCTGGTCAGTCACGTGGCCTTGGGCAATTAACAAACAAGACCCAATCAAAGTCTTGGAAAGTGTTGCTGATTAAGCTTTTGTTTGTTTTTCTTTTGAGCCCTGGGATTCTAAACCAGTGGTTCTCAATCTATGAGTCTTTATCTCTTTGGTGGTCACATATCAGATATCCTGCATATCAGAGATTTATATTACAATTCCTAACAGTAGAAAAACTAATTTTATGTTTGGGGGTCACAATATAGGAACTGTCTTAGAGGGTCACAACCTACAGGGAGGTTGAGAAGCACTCATTAAAATCATTCTGTTGGAAGATGAGAGCTAACTTCATGATGAGTATTTCTCATTAAAACACCCTAGAGCAATCACTGTGTTTGGCTAGTGAAGAGCAATTAGACCTACCAGAGTTCCCAACTGAAAGAAGAGATCATAGGAGCAGGTCCAGGCAGGAAGTGTCTGGATGGTTCTAGAAGCCTGAAAGAGTATATGAGTTTGTTTGCTCTTCAGTCGGTAAGTGTTGGGGTGGTTTGTGACACAACACAGCCTAAACTATTTGCTGTATGTTTTTTATTGGTTACCTTCCCTTCCTTGTATCCTTTCCTAGTCTGTTATTGGAGTTTCCTGAACTCTATTTGAACTCTTGCCCCAGGAGGTATTTCTTCAGTAAACCACACAGATTGTAGGCTGTGGAGAGGCACTGAATAAACGGAGAAAAACCAAGATGGTGTCCGCTGGACGAGTCCACCACACTCGGCTTTGATGATCTCAGAGTTTGGAAAGTTCTCCTAGACCAACCAACTCCTGATTTCTCCAAACCAGAGCTCAAAGCACAGGTATTGCTTTCTCCAAAATGACAGTGAAGATTTTTCATAAACTTTTAGGTCTTAGGATTTCATCTCTGGGTTGAGTTGAAGTGCAGCAGATCACATTTCTCTGTGTAACAAACCAGACAGAAACGGGAACTAAGCCCTGAAATGCCTTCTCCTTTAATCAATTTACGCTTGGTGTGATTTGAATGAAATGGAGTTCATAAGCTCAGCAGTGGCTTTATGAGTCAAAGACTCAATTTCCTTTAGATTTTTTTCCTAGGTAGCAAAAATAGATAGCGTAGGCTGTATGTATTATAACTGGATTACCAGAGATCCATAAATTTACCACATAAAACTGAAAAAAAAAAAACGAGCAGTTTTTGGTATGATAATGAAATGAGAAAAATGAATTGAGAAATGGGCAAAGTTGTGATAAGGAGAAATAAAAGAAAAGCTGTTACAGTTTTGGTTATATATATATTCCTAAATTTTCAGCCTTTTTAAATCAGTGTTTGATACAAATGAGGCTTTAAATCTGAAATGGTTTTCCAAACATTTCTTTTTGTGAACCCCTTGTGATGTTGTTATATAAGTACGGTTGCATCAGTCTTAAAATCCTAATCACTGTATATCAGAAATTAGTGTAACAATGAGTTCTACCCTGTGTATCCCACCACAGAACACGTCATTACTGGCACTCTGCTAGGCTTCCTTGGGAATTCTACCAGCATCCTTCTTTGGAGGACGTTTTCATTCACTCCATGTATGCTTTTTGGACTATTGCTATTACTTGGGTTCCCTTTGCAGCCCCTTTGTCACCACTTCTTCGTAAGGGTGGTTGTTATTTATTATCACTTCACGATGGCAAGACAGGACATATCTTTAAGAAGTATCAAATAAACTATTCTCTGTCGTGGCATAAATAGATGCCTTTATTTCCAATCTTCTGTACACAAGAGCCATACTCTTCAGCCTATGGTTTTCAAATACATAGCATTTTTATTAAATGGTAATATGTATTCATTGTGGATGATTTAGGAGCACAGGTGTAAATGCACTCAAACAAAAGTGGTATATAATTCAAATACTTAAGGGCAACCTAATAACATTCATTATATTTCCTTCTGGACCTCTTTTGCGTAAAAATACATATTTATTTTAAGTAAATTGGCATTGTGATACGTTAAAAGTAGAATACATTTTAAATTGAAGACTATACTATAATTACTTTCCAACCTCCCAAATATTTTCAAATCACATTAATGGCTTCATTGTACCTCTCTGCAAACTTGTTCACAGCTTTTTTGACGCAGCCCCTATTGTGAGACATTTATGTCATTTCCAAATTTTCACGATTATAATTACACACAAAGCCAACATTCTTCTAACAAAATCTGTTTGCACATCTATGATTAGTATCTTTGCAGAAATTCCACAAGTAAAATTGCTAGGTTAGGAAGTAGTACATTTTAAAGGCTTTTGATATACTTTTTCTGACAAAGAGATTATAACCATTTTAATTCTCTAAGAATACATCTTTAATTTTTTTGTTGCTTTGTGAAACAATTTTATATTCAGTCATCAACTTGTAGGATCATCAGACTAGTTAGAATACACACTGGTCTACCTACTTATCTACCTACCCTTTTGTTCAAAAGGCATATGAGAACCCAGCAAGTTTGGTAGGAGAGCCTTCCCTATGGGTGCCTCTGTTGTATCCTAGCCATATTTGTTTAGAGATCATATCACAATTCAATTCACTGTTGCTGTGCAGATCAGAATGGCAGATGAGCTACTACTTTTGATAGATTCTGCCACGAACAAGTAGGTCTTGAAGGTTAGAAAACTCATAGAAAAACTTAATGTATGAAATCTTGCTGTCTTAGTTACTTTTTTTTTTGTTTTTTTGTTTGTTTTTTTAATTGTAAAAAGACACCATGACAATGGCAACTCTTACAAAGAAAACATTTAATTCAGGTGGTGGCTTACAGTTTCAGAGGTTCAGTTCATTATCACTATGATGTGATGCTGGCTACATCTTGGCCAGAACGCAGCAGAGAGTCGACTGACACACTGGGTAGTATCCTGAGCATATGAAACCTCAAAGCTTGCCTTCACAGTGACGCACTTCCTCCAACAAGGCCGTACCTCCTAAAGGTGCTACTTACTCTGGAGGTCCTTTTCTTTCAAACCACCACATTGCACTCCCTGGCCCCCAAAGGCTTATAATCATATCACAATGAAAACTGCATTTGGTCTAACTTCAAAAGTCCCCATAGTCTATCAAAGTCTCAACACTGTTTTAAAGTCCAAAGTTCAAAGTCTCTTCTGAGATTCATGCAATCTCTTAACTTAATCTCCTATAAAATAAAAATAAAAAAACAGATCACATACTGTAGGGCCCTGGCCTTCCAATTTGGGTAACTGCTGCCTTGCTTGCTGACCTTGACCAGCTGTCCTCCCTATGCTGATTCCCTGCCGGGTTCCACTCTCCTGAATGCTTAAGGGAAGTTCCTTGTCTGTGTATCCTGCATATGGGGCATTAATAGCTTAGATGCAAGATTGTAAAGCATTGGGTAGCAAATTTCTGCCCTCCGGGGTTCTTCCATTGTGCTGTGAGCCTGTATTTAAGGTTTCCTCCCTCCTTCAGTAAACGGCATTAGGCATTCTGCTGACACGACCGGCTGTCTCTTGTCTCTGTTTTTTGATCCACAGCCCCTTGCTCAGACATGGTGAATGGGTGGTGGTAGTGCGGGCACTATTGCTGCAATATACATCCAATGTCACAGGATATACATTACCATTCCAGAATGTAGGGAAGGGAGCATAGTGAGGAAATACTGGACTAAAGTTAAACCAACTGGGCACACTTCAAACTTTGCATCTCCATGTCTGATATCAAACTGCTCTTCAGATCTCCAACTTCTCCATTCAGGTTTAACTGCAACACACTTCTTTTTCTTGGCCTGGTCCCACTCCCTGTTAGCAGCTTTCCTTGGCAGGTATCCCATGACTCTGGCATCTCTACCATCTTGGCCAGGCTTTAATGTCACAGCTTCACACAGTGGCCTCTTTAGTAGGCCTTCATTCAGGGACACGCCTGATACATGCCTGGACTCAGGGGTTTTATTCCATAACTCCTTTCTGCTATCCTTAACTCTAAAGTCAGAACCATGTGGCCAAAGTTGCCAAGTTGCCAAAGTTACTGGGACTGGAACATGGCCCCCTCATTCAATTACACCTTCATTTCTTTCACTGCCTAAGCCTGGCCATCCTGAATCTTGCTCTGTAGACCAGCCTGGCCGCAAACTCAGAGATCTGCCAGCCTCTGCCTTCCCAGTGCTGGGATTAAAGGTGTACCCCACCACATTCAACTCCAAGCTTTTCTTCAGTTGCTTTTCACAAGTTGGAAACTTAACTGGGTGGGATCTTGCCCTGAGGTCACCACTCCCTTTACTTCATTTCTTAATCTGTTCATCTCCTTGAACACAAGACTTAGCTCCATTCCACTTTCTGGTGCCCTTTTTCTCCACAAATATTTTTCCTTGCTCAGCTTGCTCCTTTTCATTATATATCTTCATTAGATTGAGTTACCACTAATATCCACACTACAGAGTCTATACCAGGCTGTTTTGAGATTTCTTCTGCCAACAGAATCCAAAACTCTTTACTTTAGCCTCAGACAGACTCTTCTCACAAGAGCAAAAGGTACCCACTTCCTTCATCAAAATATCACAAGAACTATTTCTAGGCAACATACTAAAATCTATCTCCTCTGAAACTTCTTGAGGTAGCCTCCCATAGTTCAAATAACTCTTAACACCACTGTTTTTCATGCTCTTACTAGTATGGCCCATTTAAGCAGTGCTTAAAGCATTCCACTGCTTTCAAACTCAAAGCACTAAAGTCCAAATTCCTCCCAACAAACATATGATTAGGCCTATCACAATACCCCAGTGCCTGGTAACAACTTCTGTCTGAGAGTTTTTTACTGCTGTGAAGAGACACCATGACCACAGCAACTCTTACAAAGAAAACATTTAATTGAGGTGGTTGTTTACAGTTTCAGAGGTTCAGTCCATTATCATCATGATGGGGAGCATGGCGGCATGCAGGCAGATGTGGTTACATCTTGACCAGAAGGCAGCAGGAAGTCAACTGACACACTGGGTGGTGTCCTGTGAATATGAAACCTCAAAGCCCATCCCCACAGTGACACACTTCCTCCAACCAGGCCACACCTCCTAATAGAGCCACTCCCTTTGGGGGCCATTTTCTTTGGAACCACTACACTTGCGTTTTCCTTTGATCCTAAGGGGAGCTAGTTTGCAGATGGGCGAGAATATGGAATGAAACAGATCTAAACTCTCCTTTCACCCCCTATTGTAGCAATAAAGGATTGCACTTGACTACGGTGTATAGAATTTTTGGAAAAATTGAGCTGTGTTTAGACGGGCCCTGACAGTTGGACACAAAGGGAAAGGAGAGTTGAGCTAGGTTAGTGTACTTTTCACTGAGCTGTTTAAGGGGCTGACTCCCTGCTGCTTCTCTCTCCAAGACAAAGACTTGGGGAACTTTTTCAATCTCTTGAGGAACCTGTTCTGTTACACTCAGATCTCCCCTGGTGGGTGGGCAGGAGAGCTCCTTTGTCAGAACCAGTCAAATTTCCCTTTCCTTTTTTGCATTAGTGGGTCACCTGTGATGGCCCAAACCAGCTAGTTCAGAGGGTAAAAAGGAACTCATCTCACCCTCCAAACTTAAACATTTGTCTGTGCCAGATAACCTCTTGGGTCCCCTCCTCACTGAGTCTGTTTCCATGTGTGCTTGGCTGCTGCATTGGTGTGTGCATGCTTGCACGTGTGTGCGTGCATATATATGTGTGTGTGTGAGTGTGCAAATCTGATTTCAGTGAAACAGCTGAATGCTAAGACTTAGCTTTCCCTGCTTTGTTCTTCTAATTGTTTGAGAAAAAAAGTGTGTTTCTGCAATCTTAGATGAACTCATCATAACACTATAAAACCACTTATCAAGAGAAAGAGACACATAGAAAACATTTGCACTATATCAGTGCAGATGTTTCAAGAGGATGAATCAGCCTGACTTCTTTGCCTCCTTCCCAAGTCCACCCACCCCATCCTTTCCTGCACCCAGGCTTGGGATGGCCCTTTTCACTCCTCACTGTTGCCCTGTTCTAGATGCAGCCATTCAAATCATCCCCACTGGGTGTCTCACAGATGTTCCTCCCATTCATAAAGGTGCACTAGGACCTGGTCCATAGCAAGTTTGTGTGAGAATGAGCCAGAGTGGGAGAGCTACTTCCTCTGTGTACTCCAAGCCCACCAGGACTCCCCCTGCCCCAGGGCTGTGTCTTTGCTCCCGTACAACCAGAGAAAGGAGGGACTGAACCACAGCTGTCACATACCATAATTTTATATTGCTTTTACAAATTGAAATGTGTCTGTCTTCAATTTCAGTCAATTGCCTATTTATCCAATTAATAAGACAGGACTTTCTACATATCATTTACTTCTAAGTACAGTGAAGTCTACAAGGAACATGCAAAATTCATGACCATAATTGAAACTGTAATCCTGTAGGGGTTTTGACAAATATGCAACAGTTTTACTATGTAAGTACTGTTGTAGAATATTATTTTAAGATGTGTTACATTTGTTTGTGCTGTGGAACATTTGTTTAATGATGCAAAGATGTGTTGCCTTCCTTTATGTTGTATTTGTCTAACTCTGTGAAGCTGTGATTCTTTGCCTGTCTAAAATATCTGATGGTTTGATAAAGAGCTTTATGGACAATAGTGAGGCAGGAGAGGTAGGGTTGTCAGGTAGAGAGAATAAATAGGAGAAATCTGGGAGGAAAAGAAGGAAGAAAAGAGAACACAGACAGGAGGATTCTAGGGGCCAGCCACCCAGCTACAAGAGGCAGACATGGTGTAAGAAGGAAAGAAAAGGTATACAGAAATAGAGAAAGGTAAAAGCCCAGAGTCAAAAAGTAGATGGGGATGATTTAAAGTTAAGAAAAGCTGGCAAGAGACAAGACAAATAAGGCTGGGTGTTTATAACTAAGAATAAGCCTCTGTGTGTGATTTATTTGGGAGTTGGGTGGTGGGCCCCCAAAAAGAGCAAAAACCAGCAACAACATTTTGGTGTTACAACATGGACCCATAGAAAGCTGATCAATATTTTGGCATACAAACATGAGGCCTGAATATCCTTAGGGTCTGAGAAAGCTGAAAATGACATGGATCCTTTATGAGATGCTGCTGTTCAGCCAGCAGCGCTAAACAGAAATGGCAAACTAAGTGAGAAGCGCCTGCCACAGTGCAGGGCACCGGCATCCCATAGGTGGGGGGCTGAATGTGGTTCCAGGTCAGACAATCCTCCCACCTTAGGCTTGGCTCTCACAAACCTAGAAGCCAGCAGAGCCAACCAAGAGAGCCGTGTGGAGGACCCGGGTGTAGCTTAGCAGTCTAAAGTTTGCTCGTGCAATCAAAAATATACTAGAGATATGCAGTAAAAGAGATCCAGATGGAAAAAAATAAACAAACAAAAAACCCTGTAAACAGGTTCCAGTGTTTTACATTGTGCATAGGCTTAAGAAAGAAAAGAAAATGGGTATAGACAATCATAGAAAGAAATAAGTGGTTTAGAAATAAGAGAGAGTAAAAGTAATATAAAAGAATAAGCCACATAGAGATGGAAAATACACAAGGACTCTGAATCCAGTATGCTATTGTGTTGATTTTGAAAATTTTGAATGTTGATGAGCAATCAATTGTGAATAAGAGGTCAAAATTGAGCCAACCTAGATACTTTAGGGCTATTGTAACTTTAAAATGTAAGTAAAAAATATATTTTTGAATGGAAATAAAAAATGCTTTGGAGTTTTGTTCCCACAGGAGTCAAGAGGCTATGGATTTCTTCAGGAATAATATAGACCCTAAAGATACTTCATCCACAGACCACAGGAAGCAGTTTTGTTAGGGACCAAGATGTCGGGAACCAAACATGAACCATGGAAAGTACTAGCTAGGCCAGAGAACAAGTCATAAGCCCCTTCCCAGAGCAGTAACCAGAGGCCCCCAAAGATAAGAGAACCTCCCACAGTCAGGTGTCATGACAACCGAACGTAAAGAGCATTCCATGGTCAGGTAGCCTAGCAACAGAATAAACGGCTCCTGACCAGTGACCTTGAAATCTCGCAGTTGCATGATCTGCCTCACATGTCTTGCACCCCTTCCATGTTTGACACGCCCCTTTTCCCTTCCCTCCTTCCTGCCCCTTCCCCTCCTATGCTATATAAGCCTTGCGGACAGAAATAGAGATTGGCAGCTTGATCAGAATCTTGTCTTGCTGTCCTCCTTTGTGTCGCCCATCCCTTTCATTCGCTCCCACAGGTGGGTTGCCCCTGTTGAAACCCCTCTGGCTGGGGCACAGTTTGGAGAAAATGATGTCCACATGCCAAGAGTTGGGGTATGTGGATCGTCTTTGGTTATTTGGTGGGTTATGGATGCTTGCTATCATTTAGGAGAATTTTGGTATATTGATACAAATTTGAAGTTAAATTTGACACACTGTATATATATTTCTACTTTTGTTTTGGTTATTGTGCTTATGTAGCTCATTTAAAAAATGTAATGTATAATTAAGAATGAGGGTAGACACCCAGAGAGGCCCTCACCTGGGTCACAGCCCGGGGCACCAGCCACTCCAGGGAAGACCTGATCAACTGGGCCCCAGGTTCTGGCCATAGGGCAGGACCCCCCATCCCCACTGGGAAGGTTACCCCTCTCTAAGACCCTCTGGTGAACACTACAACCTCCACACCTTGCCCCCACAACCATGTGCCAGAGACCCCAGCCACTTCCTGAGACTTAGAATCCAGCCCCTAGGTTCTAACCTGCCCCGGAACTCCCATCTGGACCAGAGGTGAGGGCCTGGGGTTGTAGTCAGAGAGGCAACCACCTCTGGGTCCCACCCTTGGGCACCAGCCATCCTGGGAGGACCTGCCCAACTTGGCCCCAGTTTCCAGCCATTCGCCAGGCCCTGCAGGAAGGTTCTGCTTTTCCAAGACTGCAGGCAGACACTGCAGTCTCCACACCCTGCGCCCATACCAATTTGCCCAAGACCCCAGCCACTTCCTGAGACTCAGAGACCAGCCCCCAGCTATCATCTGTCCTGGAACTCCCAGATGGACAAGAGGAGCTCCCATCTGGATAAGATAAGGAGACCGCAGGGACTTCCCAAGACTCAGAGTCCAGCCCCCCCCCCCCCAGCTGCTATCCGGCCAGCACTCTCATCTGAACCAGAGCTCCCATCTGGCCCAGAGCTTCCATCTGGACCAGAGAGAGGCTCCCCAAATCTGTCAGCTCTCTCTGGACCAAGTACACTGATAAGACCAAGAACGAACTCAAGAGGAGATGGGCAGACATCAAGGCAGAAGTACATACAACAAAATAAAGAGCAATACAGCATCACCAGAACCTATCCCTTCTCCAACAGCTAGACCTGAACATCACAGAATGGAAGAAGAAGAAGAAAACAACCTTATAAGTAACATCATGAAGAGGTTAGAGTGTTATATAGAAGAAATCAAAAATAAAGTGGAGGAACAGACAAACAAAAAATGGGAAGAACGCTATAAAAAACTAGAGGAAAGGACAATTAAAGCAGAAGAAAACAATAAGTCCCTGAAAGAAAATCATGGAAAAGCAAGGGAAACAGTCCAAGACCTGAAGAGGGAAATAGAAAAAATGAAGAAGGAATGCTGGAAATAGAAAATCTGAGTAAACAAACAGGAACTTCAGAGGCAAGTATAACCAACAGAATGCAAGAGATGGAAGAGAGGATCTCTGGTGTTGAAGATACGTTAGAAGAAATAGATTCATCAGTCAAAGAAAACATTAAAACCAACAAAGTCATGACCCCAAATGTCCAAGAAAATTGGGACACCATGAAAAGACCAAACCTACAAATAATAGGGATAGAGGAAGGAGAAGAATACCAACTCAAAGGCACAGAAAATATATTTAACAAGATCATAGAAGAAAACTTTCCCACCTTAAAGAACGAAATCCCTATGAAGATATAAGAACACCAAATAGTCTAGACCCCCCAAAAAAGTCCCCTCACCATATAATAATTAAACAACTAAACATCCAGAATAAAGAAAGAATATTAAGGGCAGCAAAGGAAAAAGGCCAAGTGACTTATAAAGGCAAACCCATCAGAATAACACCCGATTTCTCAATGGAGACTTGAAAGCCAGAAGGACCTGGACAGATATAATGCAGACACTAAGAGACCATGTATGCCAGCCTAGACTAATATACCCAGCAAAACTTTCAATCATCATAGATGGCGTGAACACGACCTTCCAAGACAAAACCAGATTTAAACAATACTTATCTACAAACCCAGCCCTACAGAAAGCACTAGAAGGATAATTCCAACCTAAGGAAGGCAGATACACCCATGAAAACACAGGCAATAGATAACACCACAGCAGTAAACACCAAAGAAGAGAAGTACACACACACTACCACCAAAAAAATAAAAATAACAACAGGAATGAACAATCACTGGTCATTAATATCCCTTAATATCAATGGACTTAATTCACCTATAAAAAGACACAGACTAACAGAATGGATATGAAAACAGGACCCATCTTTCTGCTGCATATAAGAAACACACCTCAAATTCAAAGACAGACACCTCCTAAGAATAAAAGGCTGGGGAAAGACTTTCCAATCAAATGGTCTTAAGAAGCAAGCTGGTGTAGCCATCCTAATATCCAGCAAAATAGACTTCAAACTAAAATCAATCAAAAGAGATGATGAAGGACATTACATACTCATCGCAGGAGAGATCCACTAAGATGAAGTCTCAATTCTGAACATTTATGCCCCAAACACAAGGGCACCCACATATGTAAAAGAAACATTACTAAAGCTTAAATCACATATAAAACCCCACACATTAATAGTGGGAAACTTCAACACCCCACTTTCACCTCAGGACAGATCGGCCAAATTGAAACTTAACAGAGACATGATGGTCTTAACTGATGTTATGGCTCAAATGGACTTAATCAATATCTACAGAACATTCCACCTGAAAAAAAAAGAATATACCTTCTCAGCACCTCATGGAACCTTCTCTAAAATCGACCACATACTTGGCCACAAAGCAAATCTCAACAGATACAAAACAATTGGAATAACCTCCTGTGTTTTCTCGGACTACCATGGTTTAAAGTTAGATTTCAACAACAACAACAAAAAAAACCTACAGAAATCCTACAATCTCATGGAAACTGAATATTGCTCAACTGAATCACCAATGGGTTAAGGAAGAAATAAAGAAAGAAATTAAGACTTCCTAGAGATCAGTGAAAATGAATACACCACATACCCAAACTTGTGTAACACTATGAAAGCAGTGCTAAGAGGGAAATTCATAGCACTAAAAGCCCACATAAAGAAGCTGGAGAAATCTCACACTAGTGACTTGACAGCACACCTGAAAGCCCTTGAACAGGAAGAAGCAAAGTCTCCCAGGAGGAACAGACGCCAGGAAATTATCTAATTGAGAGCTGAAATCAATAAAAATAGAAATAAAGAGAACAATACAAAGGATTAATGAAACAAAGAGTTGGTTCTTTGAGAAGATAAACAAGATAGACAAGCCCTTATCCAAACCAACCAAAAGACAGAGAGAGAGCATCCAAATTAACAAACAGAAATGAAAAGGGGGGCATAACAACAGACAATGAGGAAATCCAGAGAATCATCAGGTCATACTTCAAAAGCCTCTACTCCACAAAACTGGAAAATCTAAAAGAAATGGATAATTTTCTGGATAGGTACCACATACCTAAGTTGAATCAAGACCAGATAAACCATTTAAATAGTCCAATAACCCCTAAGGAAATATAATCAGTCATTAAAAGTCTCCCAACCAAAAAAAGCCCAGGACCTGATTCCTAAACCAAACAAAGATGCAACAAAGAAAGAGAACTACAGACCGATCTCCCTCATGAACACTGATGCAAAAATACTCAATAAAATTCTGCCAAACAGACTCCAAGAACACATCAAAACAATTATCCACCATGGTCAAGTAGGCTTCATCCCAGGGATGCAAGGGTGGTTCAACATATGAAAGTCTGTCAATGTAATACACCATATAAACAAACTCAAGGAAAAAAACCACATGATCATCTCACTAGATGCAGAAAAGGCATTTGACAAAATCCAACACCCCTTCATGATAAAGGTCTTGGAGTGATCAGGAATACAGGGAACATACCTAAACATAATAAAGGCAATCTACAGCAAGCCAACAGCCAACATCAAATTAAATGGAGAGAAACTCAAAGCAATACCACTAAAATCAGGAACAAGGCAAGGCTGTCCCCTCTCCCCATACTTATTCAATATAGTACTTGAAGTTCTAGCCAGAGCTATAAGACAACACAAAGAGATTAAGGGGATACAAATTGGAAAGGAAGAAGTCACGCTCTCCCTACTTGCAGATGACATGATAGTATACATGAGTGACCCTAAAAATTCAACCAAGGAACTGATACAGCTAATAAAAAACCTTCAGCAACATAGCAGGATACAAGATCAACTCAAAAAAATCAGTAGCCCTCCTATATACAATAGACAAACAGGCTGAGAAGGAAATCAGAGATACATCACCCTTTACAATAGCCACAAATGATATAAAATACCTTGGGGTTACTCTAATTAAGCATGTGAAGGACCCATATGACAAGAACTTTAAGTCCCTGAAAAAAGAAATTGAAGAAGATGTCAGAAAATGGAAAGATCTGCCATGCTCATGGATAGGCAGGATTAACATAGTAAAAATGGTGATCTTATCAAAAGCATTCTACAGATTCAACACAATCCCCATCAAATTACTTAAGTCCAAGTGGATCAAAGACCTGAACATAAATCCAGCTACGCTGAACCTGATAGAAGAGAAAGCAGGAAGTACTCTTGAACGCATTGGCACCAGAGAGCACTTTCTAAATATAACACCAGTAGCACAGACACTGAGAGAAACAATCAATCAATGGGACCTGTTGAAACTGAGAAGCTTTTGTAGAGCAAAGGACACGGTCAACAAGTCAAAGCGACAGCCTACAGAATGGGAAAAGGTCTTCACCAACCCACATCTGACAGAGGGCTGATATCCAGAATATATAAAGAACTCAAGAAATTAGACATCAAAATGCCCAACAGTCCAATTAAGAAATGGGCTATAGAACTAAAGAGAGAATTCTCCACAGAGGAAGTTCAAATGGCTGAAAGACATTTAAGGAATTGCTCAACATCCCTAATTTTCCAGGAAATGCAAATCAAAATGACTCTGAGATACCACCTTACACCTGTCAGAGTGGCTAAGATCAAAAACACAGAAGACAGCTTATGGTGGAGAGGATGTGGAGCAAGGGGAACTCTCCTCCACTGCTGGTGGGAATGAAAGCTTGTACAGCCACTTTGGAAATCAATATGGTGCTTCCTTAGAAAATTTGGAATCCATCTCCCCCAAGACCCAGCTGTAGTACTCTTGGGTATATACCCAAGGAATGCTCAATCATACCACAAGGGCATTTGCTCAGCTATGTTCATATCAGCATTGTTTGTAATAGCCAGAACCTGGAAACAACCTAGATGCCCTTCAACTGAAGAATAGATAAAGAAAATATGGTACATATACACAATAGAGTACGACTCAGCAGAGAAAAGGAATGACATCATGAGGTTTTCAGGCAAATGGATGGATCTAGAAAAAAATCATCCTGAGTGAGGTAACCCAGACTCAGAAGGACAAACATGTTATGTACTCACTCATAGTAGGATACTAGATGTAAAACGAAGATGACTAGACTGCTACAAAACTCCAGGGAGGCTACCTAGAAAACAGGACCCTGGGAAAGACACAGGGTTCACCTAATGACAGAGAAATGGATGAGATCTATATGAACAACCTGGATGACAGTGGGAGTAATGAAGGGCAAGGTTTCAGGGAAAGAAAGCTTAGGGGAGCAGGGGATCCCAGCTGGATTAAGAACAGAAAGGGAGAACAAGGAATAACAGACCATGATAAATGAAGACCACATGAGAACAGGAATAAGCAGAGTGCTGGAGAGGTCCCCAGAAATCCACAATGATACATCCTCTGTAGACTGCTGGCAATGGTTGAGAGAAAGCCTGATCTGACCTAGTCTGGTGATCAGATGGCCAAACACCCTAACAGTCATGCTGGAACTCTCATCCAATAACTGATGGAAGTGGATGCAGAGATCCTCAGCCAGGCCCCAGGTGGAGCTCCAGGAGTCTAATTGTCAAGAAAGAGGAGGGACTGTAAGAGCGTGAATTGTTGAGACCAAGATTGGCACAGGGACAAATAGCCAAAGGAATGGAAGCACATGAATTATGAACCAAAGGCTGTGGAGCCCCCAGCTGGACCAGGCCCTCTGGATAAGTGAGACAATTGAATAGCTTGAACTGTTTGGGAGGCACCCAGGCTGTGGGACCGGGACCTGTCCTTAGTGCATGAGCTGGCTGTTTGGAACCTTGGGCTTACACAGGGACAGTTTGCTCAGCCTGGAAAGAGGGGACTGGACATGCCTGTACTGAATCCACCAAGTTTAAATGAATCCCCAGGGGAGTCTTGGCCCTGGAGGAGATGGGAATGGAGGGGATGGGATCGGGGGGAAAGTGGGTGTGGGGGCGGGAGGGGGGAGGACAGGGGACCCCCTGGCTGATGTATAAAATTAAAACACAAATAGAATAATAATAAAAAAATAAAAAAGAATGAGGTTCGTAGTTAATCTATAATAACCAAACTTGTAGTCACATTGGGTATGTTTTCAAGGTTAAATAGGTATATTTTAGATAGATAAAAGGTCTTCAAACACTTCAAAGACCTATACAATATGGCATTTTTAATGTTTTCATAACAATGTGACATATCTGCTCTTGCAGCACCAATTTACTTCAGAGATGATGGGCATCAAAGAAACTATTTATGGAGTTTGCTTTCTTTGTGGCAAGGTTAGCCACTGGGCAAAGAAACTGCTCTTGCCTTTGACTACTGACTGCTGTGCTGGCTGGACATGCAGGACACACAGGAAAAAGACTATTGAACTTAGTCAAAACAAGGCAGGACAGTCCTTCAAAATTTCTGCTTCACAGAAGAGTCTGCCAGATATTCTATAGGATGCACAGGAAAATGACTTTACCAATACAAGGTCAGAGAGTCCTTCAAATTTTCTGCCTTATTGAAAAGTCTGTCAGATACTCTAGGTCTGTAGGCTGAAAGATGGATGCACCAATGTTGCAGAGGAACTTTGGGTGACTGTCCAGGCAGCCAAATGTCTCTGTTGTTAGGCAATATTACATCCTTCTGGGTATTTGATGGAGGAGTTGAAGACTAGATAGTTACAGTTGCAGTTTTCCTTAGTTATTATAGAAAGTAAGTTAGGTGCATTCACTAAGATAGGACAGATAATGCATTATTTTCTCTGAATATGCTAACTACAAATGGACAGAATATTGTAAATGTAATTCTTCCTTGATAATTGTTTTTGTTGTGTATAGTTTTACTATGTTAAAGTTAAATCTTTTTATTTAGAAAAAAGGGGCAAATGTTGTAGAATATTATTTTAAGATGTGTTACATTTATTTGTGCTGTGGAATATTTGTTTAATGATGCAAAGATGTGTTGCATTCCTTTGTGTTGGATTTGTTTAACTCTGTGAAGCTGTAATTCTTTGCCTGTCTAAAATTCCTGATAGTCTACTAAAGAGCTGAATGGTTGATAATGAGATAGGAGAAAGGATAGGCAGGGTTGTCAGGTAGAGAGAATAAATAGAAGGAGAAATTTGGGAAGATAAGAAGAAAGAGGAAGAGACCAAGAAGAGGGGGATATCAGTGGCTGGCCACACAGCCACACAGGCACACAGTCAGCCACAGAGTAGGAGTAAAAGATTACAGAAGTATGAAAAGGGAAAAGCCTGGAAACAAAAGGTAGAAGGGATAATTTAAGGAAAGGTGGCAAGAAACAAGGCAAGCTAAGGCTGGCATTTATAATTAAGAATAAGCCTCTGTGTGTGATTTATTTGGGAGCTTGGTAGCAGGCATCCCCAAAGAGCAAAAACAACCAAGTACCATGAACAATTAACTGGAATATGAAGAGAAAATAGAGTTATTTTTCTAGATAGGAGTTCAGCAAAAGCTTTTCTGAGATGATGGACTGAGAGAAAAATGTCTGTATCCTAAAGCTATCTGAAGGTTATAAAAAATGTCCTGATAGAGACCTGTAAGTGCTAGGATCCAGAAGTAGCTGTGTGTCTGAGAGAAAAAAGAGAGCAGTATATCTGCATGGAGGGAGTGAATCAGTAGAGATGAGAGTAGAGGGTAGAGCCAAGGTCAGGTAAGTCAGGCAATAGTGGGCCCAGCCAATGAAAAGATTCAATTTGAAATGTAATGGGAAGCTCTGACTGGCTTTTAAAGCAGGTTGTATTTATATATTTGTAGATGTGTGTGTGTGTGTGTGTGTGTGTGTGTGTGTGTGTGTGTACATAACAACAATGAAAGAAACAGAGGCTGTGAATTTGAGAGCAAGCAAGATCCAGATGAGGTACATGGTAATGGTTGAAGGGAGGAAAGGGAAGGGGGAGAATGATATAATTATATTTTAATTTCAAACACAAAAAGATATTGAAATAAAAAGAGAAAGACATGCTGGATGGTGGTGGTGCACACCTTTAATCTCAGCACTCGGTGGATCTCTGTGAGTTTGAGGCCAGCCTGGTCTACAAAAGGAGTTCCAGGACAGCCAGGGCTACAAGGAGAAGCCCTGTCTCAAAAAACCAACCAACTAACCAAACAAACAAAAAAAGAGGTGGCACTGTCTCTGGTGAATCTTTGTTGAGGAGACGGGCTTTTCCTACTTCCATGATTTCATGATCCTATTCTATGGAATCATGACAGGTTTTTTTTTTTTTTTTTTTTTTTCCTGTCCTGTTCAAGTTTTCTTTTGCTTTTATCAGCATCTCCATATGGGAAAGAGTTTATATAGACATTCATTCTGCCAATTCTCCAGAATGAACATTTCTGGAGTTTCACAGGAAACCTTAGTGGGGACGCAGGGTAGTTTTAGTGCCTTTCGTTCCTTCTTTTCATATAACAGAATCTCACTCAGACTGCTCCAGCAGATTTCCTTGGGAAATGGATAGCATGGTGTTGTCTTTAAAAAACAAAAAAACAAAACAAAACAAAAACAAAAAAAACAGGCTTTAAGGAGCATACATCTGGCCTCGGGAAGCAGAGCTATTGGAGGCTCAGCAGAAGCCGTGGCGGTTCCTTTTCTGCAGCTTTACATAACTGAGATCAAGAGTTTCTGGGTCCTTGATTCAAATATCCAGATGATTGGGTGATACTGTGACTGGCTCCGTTTGATCCAGGTGTCCTCCAGGAAACAAGGAAGCAGGAGGATACCTGCGCTGAGATCTCTGTGTGACAAGTGCATGGAGCCCAAGGACAAGGCTGCAAAGGCATCTTCTTGTGGAAGGGTGGAGAGGACCCAGGCCACACCAGTGTTCACAGACCCCAGAGCCCTGAAGCAGGGCCTTCTGCGTAGGAGCCCCAGGTCTGTTCTCCTTTAAGATGGAGAGTTGATATCCTAGGCATTTTGCTTGCAGAGGCCTTCACAGCACAAGCTGGTTTTATCTCATTTGGCAACCTCTCACAGAAAATAGCAGAGACTGTTTACAGTGTTTAATTTTGCTTCCGGCCCTGTTCTTCACGATCCTGACGCTGTCCTTCAATGACCTAAAATTACAGGTTCTGTTTCGCATTCTTAAAAGATTTCCTGATAACTTGGCAGGCAAATACAACTTCATTGTGAAGAAAATTTCCCTTGTGTTCAAATGTACTGCTGTGCCAAGAGCGTGGAATTTGCAGCTGGGAGACCGTGTTCATTCTAGCTCCTGGGAGAGTTGGAGTCGAAGTAGGAGCGTTGTGGGATCAGCACCTAGAGGGGCTAAGGGAACCTTAGCCAGGCAGGGCGAGGAGCTGAACCTGTTCCGGTTTAACTTGGCTTGTTGCAAGGACTTTGCCTGTGAAGGGCTGGGTAGGGAGGGGGAGGATCTGGTTGGTCTAATCCATTTGTTTTGAAAACACCAAGTTCCACTGTGCTCTACTAGCCTGTGTGCGTGCTTGGGCAAATCCCCCAATTCCCGTGAGTCACCATGCTCTCAAGTCTGAAAACAGCGAGCCAAACTGGACCAACAAACTTCATTTTAAAGGGGCTCTAAATAAGCAGAGTTGTGAGAGCGCCCACTGTGCCACACTGCTTAGTTCTCCGCAGAGCCCAGAGGAATCCCTGCTTCAGGCCAGCTTTCTTGATGTGCAGACAAGTCTGTGGAGACGTAGGGGTAGTTTGCTTGAATTATACAGAGAAGACATACAGAAAATTCAGGCTTAGGCTTCCTTACCGTGGGTCTTTATTTTGAATTTTAAACAACGGAAACAACTGATAATACTGGTAGCAGTGAGAAATGGGTAATTTGTATGGTAATCATAAGATTGATTAAAAATGGCAAATAATAAGTCACTAAAAATAGAATGTTTCTACAGTTCCTTCAAGATCTCTATGTTAGGCCTGAAACCTGTAAAATTCTAGAGGAAAAAGTAGGTTGTACACTTGAAGGTAGCAGATAGGTAAGGTTACTTTAACAGAGTCCCAGTCACTCAGGAAATAAAAATAAAATCAAGAGTTGATAACTGGGACATTAAGAACTCAAAAAGCTTGTGTATTTCAAAGAGAACTGAGAGGTGGAGAGACAGCTTCAGCTGGGGAAAAACCTTCACCAGAGGATTAGTGTCTAGAATATACTAAGAGTGTTGAAAACTAAGCATAAAAACCAAACAGCTCTGTTAAACAATGAACTGTTGAACAGAACAGAGTTCTCAAAAGAGGAAATATAAATGGCTAATAAATATTTTCAAAGCATTCAACATTCTCAGCCATCAGAGAGCTGCAAATCAAAACTGCTTTGATAGTTTGTTTTTACCCTAGTCAAAATTAAGAAACCAAATGGCAACAAATTTCATTATGAACCTGGGGAAAGGGAAACATTTGCTAACTGTTGGTAGGAATGTAAACTGATCCAACTGCCATGGAAATTGGTGTGGAAGTCCCTCAGGAAGGTAAAAATAGAACTGCCACACCACTTGGCACACACATCAAAGGCTCTATATCCTAATAGATACATGGATATCCATGCTTATTGCTGCTCTATTCACAATAGCCAGGAAGTAGAACCTGCCTAGGTGTCCACCAACTGATAAGGTAGTTAAGAAAAATGATGTATGTATATGCAATGATATTTTATTCAGCTATGAAGAAAAATGGAATTATGAGTTTTTCAGAAAAGTAGATGGAACTGGAAAATACTATATGGTGTTAAGCAATCCAGGCTCAGAAAGACAAACACAAAGTGTTCTCTCTCACATGTGCTTCTTAGCTATCAGTTCTTAGAGTAGTGCCTGTAGAGGCCAAGATGATTAAAAAAAAAAAAAAGAGGTCATTAGGAGAGGGGAGAAAAATTCTTAGGAGAGAAGGGGGCTCTCAGAACACAGGTGCTGTGAATGTGGAGAAGGAGAACACTTTGGATGGAAACAGTGGAGTGAAGAGGGGTATGGGGAAGTAAGGTCTAAGGGTCAGAGCAGGTGGAGGGATTACCAGCACTAAGGATGCATGCAAAGGCCATTTGGACACTTAACTATTTGTAAGCTTATTGAAAAATAGAATTAAAACAAGGAGTTTTGTAGCAGGAATCTTAACAGGTCTTATTAATAAGAACAAACCCGAAGCTAGGTATTGGGGTGAACACTGGAAGATCAGAGAAACAGAACAAGCCACAGCCACCTCACCTTGCCAGTTCCTCAGCTGAACCTGTTTCCTCAGACTAGAGGCCTCTGAGTCCTTATCCAAAATGAATCTCAGCTAAACTGCTTCTCGAAAGCCTGAAAGGTTAACCAGCCCTAGTTCCTGGTCCTCACGCCTTATATAAGTTTCTGCTTTCTGCCATCACTTCTTGGGATTAAAGGCTCTTGTCACCATGCCTGGCATTTCCAGTGTGGCTTTGAACTCACAGAGATCCAGGTGGATCTCTGCCTCTGGAATGCTAGGATTAAAGGCATGATGCTACCACTTTCTGGTCTCTATATGTAGTGGCTGTTCTGTTCTCTGACCCCAGATAAGTTTATTAGGGTGAACAATATTTTGGGGAACATAATACCATCACAGAGTTTGAATAGACATACTCTGCATGGATGGCTAAGGCTTATCCCAGAAGCCATATGTTATTTTATAAAGACCCCAATGCCATGTATAGGAAAGTTCCTGTACTGGTTACAGAGGCTGCAGAGGTCCCCAGGCAGTGTAGGCTATCTCCATTGCTATTGCTCTTAGTTGCCCACCATCTCTTCATAGTCAGGCCCTGTTCAGAAGACAGCACACTGTTCGGTCACAGCACATGGGAAGTCAAGATACGCAGAGCTGGAAGCTTCACCCCTGCTGGCTAGCTTTCACAGTATAGAAAGTTTTATGCAGGTTCCTGGGGGAAAAAGTCACTGGTCATCTTATCCAGAAGCAAATGCCGTGAGGCACAGTAATGTCCTGCCAGCAAGATGTTCCCACTCCTGCAATAGTAGTACAATTATTATAGGGCTAGCTTTCGGCCTGACTGCTAACTGCTTTCTGACTGGACCTGAGGCCTGGTCCACAGGAGAGAACTCATGCCTTGTCCAGTAAGCTTGGTAAAGAGCCAGTAGGCTGCAGAGGCCACGGGCCAAGAGAGGAGCCCACTACTGTTCTTCTAAACCACCATACATACACCCATAGATTAGTGCTGCTCTCAGCATTCATCAGAGAAGCTTTTCCTGGCAGTGAGTGGCAGTGAATGCAACTGGTCCTCGTGCTGAGAACAGGTGACTGCTGAAGGTTCAGTGCCAAAAAGGACATTTGTATCACTGCTCTACGGCTCAGTGAACACTGTAGAAGAGTGGGTGGAAACATGTAAGAGCTGTGTGATGGGAAGTTGTGCTGCAAAAGGACTTCTTCCGGCTATGGAATGGCCATTGCTTTTATGAACTCAGAGCAGCTGTGGTTACCTGCAAGACACCTGCGTGAGATTAGTCCTGGCATGAGCCCCTGTCATCCCGGAAGTCCCGTCCCTATGGGACTATCGGCAGTCAATGGTTGCTGGGAAAATGAGTGTCACCCTCTTCATTGTGGTGATATTTTATTTGTGCTTTAATAAGTAAAGCTTGTCTGGAGATCAGAGGGAAAAGGCCAGCCATTATAAGTAAACAAAGAAGTCAGGCAGTGGTAGCACATGCCCCTAATCCTATCACTTGGCAGGTCTGGAGGTCTGTACAGACAGACAGGAAGTGACAGAGTTGTGTAGGAAGAGGAAGTGATGTGGCTGAACAGAGAGAGCAAATTAGATGGCAGAACAGCAAGGCATATAGGTGTGGGTAGATAGGAAGTAGCTTGCATTTGGAAGCTGCAGAGTTGGTGAGGTGAGGTTAGCTCTGGTTTTCCTTGTTCTAAGGCTTTCACCCCTATATTTGGCTCCATGTTTTTTATTTAACAAGACCATTTAGAAATTCATCTACACTTCAGTGGTGTAGCCACAGAAAAATTGCACTTGCTTTAGTAAATAACCCTCCACTCATGCCCATGTCGACAACCCTAATAAAGCCTGCAGATCTCACACACACACACACACACACACACACACACACACACACACACACACACGTGAGGGTGGGGCACCTTATTGGAAAGAACGCATTCAGTAGAAGAGGGAGAGTGGTTAGCATGATTGAAGTTCATTGTTTACGTGTATGAGGTTGCTAAAGGATAAACAATTTAAAAAGATTCTAATTCAAACATTAAAAACAAGAAAAAGGTGATTTGATATAATTGTCCTTAGGCTTGCTTTTTTACTGTTAAGAGATGAGCATGTTCTAGTCAGTCTAGAAAAGGGCAGGAAACATTAATGTGGGATCCAGAAAATCTCAGTTGACATAAAAAAAGAAAAAGCGGGGGTGAGGGGCATACTGTTGTTCTAAAGTTTCTGTCATTGGCTTTCAGACTCCCTGGCTCTCCATTTGTGAGATAAAAACAACCTAGCTCACATATTCTGAACTGAATTTGCTCTCCGAAGGCTGTGCCAGAAGGTAAGGGGGAAGCAAGACTTGTCCCTTGGGGTTCAAACCCAACCTCATCAGTGAGATGGTGGGACCTGTGTCCTGGCAGGAGAGGGCCATTTAAAAGGGCAGCCCCAGGAGCACCATGGAGGGCTGCAGCTCTGAGCAAAGGTCCAGGGTAAGCTGAGTGACTTAGGATTAAAAGGCCAGTTAGTTTCAAACACCACAAACTTTGATTCTCAGGATCAAGATTTAAAAGGGGAAGAAGTCATGGGAAAGATCCAGTGGACGGTGTGATTGGAAAAAAATGTGACTCTCTGTGTGAGTCTTTTTCCAAAGGCCTCTGAAGTGCTTTGTGTGGAACAAAACCCAAAGGGGACAGAGTTGCCTCAAGCACACACATGGTTACAGAGGTATTTTAAGTCATTTTAGGAATAATTCATTTACATGGACATCAACATAAACAGCATATTCAAATATAAGTTAACACAGGGTATCTCCACATTATTGTGAAGCTTTTCTTCTAAACTCGTAACTACCATGTTAGATAATGGTGGACTTAGATAAAAATTTTATCTATTCTTCCTTCCTGAAAATAATCAAATGTTGCTTCTAGAATGTACTATTTCACTAAACACATTACTCCCTAGATGGCCAGTTCTCAAGTCCCGAGTTTTCCCATGCTTGTGTTCCCACTGGCCTCATTTAGTAAATTCCGGATTCTCCAGGGTGTTCAGGAGGGTCAACGGATTCTCATGTTCAAACTTTATTTACTTTTTATCTCCACTTGACTCAGATTAAATAGTCAAGCTTTTTAGCAAGAGAAATGATCTGAAAAGGAGCAATATTGTTTTGGCAATGGTTAAAATGAATTAGAAAATTCTGTGTCATTGTGGACAGATTCAACAAGTCCAAAATGTCCGGTTGGTTTAATTGCAGCTTTACTAATAGGTTGTAATGGGAGAATGAAAACTTGTCAGTATGGCCTGTTTCTTAACACCACAAACTATCCTGGATGAAAATGACTCTTTAAATTGTGCTTTGGGTTTATCTGGCTAACATCTGGGGCATGATCTAGCATAAAGCATCAAAAACTATAGAAATGCATGTCACAGCTAAGAACAATTCTGGTTGTGATTTATACGAGAGAAGAGGAATTAGTAATGTCTTAAGCAGTTTTTATGGCTAAGACTTTCATTCTTTTGACTTAGAATTTTGAACAAACAAAAGTGCTTCCTAGTGAAAAATGAAAACCACATTAAACTCAAGCAGATTAAAAAGAAAACACAATCACATTTTTACTTCTTAAAGCACTGGAGTCAAGCTATATTTAAAACAATAATTAAGCTTTGGAATAGATATGATAATGGAAACTTTCTTCCTGTGTGGGTTCTAGCCAGAATTGCAGATCTAAATTGAGAAATGTAAATACAATTATCTCTCTTACAACACAGGGTGGATGTTTCTCACTGTCAGTGCATTGACTTTAGTGGTCATATATTCCTCTGTTTAGGTGTTGTCCTGTCCATGTGTATAGCATGTATTACATGTATGTAACACCTTTGCCTTCTAGGCACTGGATGCTCAGGGCTCTTCCAATACTACTTTCCATAAGCTGCAACAACCAACTATCTTTTCTGTCAACGTCATGTGTCCTTAGATGGGAAGAGGGCCCCCAAATCCACCTCTAGTAAAGAACCAGAACACTAATAGATTTTCCCAATAAGCACAGTGTTAAAATTTAAAAGCAAAATTGATCTGTGGGGACAGGAGCAATCACATCTCCCCAGTACTTACAGGGCTGACGCAGAAGTATGGTGGGTTTGAGGGCAGCTGAGCTGCACAGTTACACCATGTTTCAAACCAAATCAACCAACCAACAAAAATGGAAAACATATAAATGACCAATAGTCTTTGCTATAGACATCCTGCTCTGTAATAAAGGATTGTTATGTATTTATCCATCTCTCTGGCACACAACAAACAGCAAACACTCTCCTGTGAACTTTCAGCACTATTGCTAAGTGACATATTGAGAGGAATGCGGATGATGACAAGGCCTTTCTGTCTTCAAATTCATGAATTTACTGGCATACTATCAAAATTATGGTTAAAGTAACCGAAGTGTAAATTGTAGAATTCTCATATTGACTTAATTTTAAAACAGAAAATAGTTTTTAGGTTTAGAGAAAAACAAGTTGTCAACAGTTTTGGAAGTTTCTAGGAATGTCTAATAATCTATGCCAGACCTTGGAAATGAAATTATGCCTTTTCTACTTAATGTTGCAGTAGAGAATTGTAGTTCCATCTTTTTGCCTACGTGGATTTTTTTTTATTTATAGCATTCAAGTGTAAGATTGAGAGTATTACTGTTGTTAATTTGCTGATGTCAGCAGATCATTATGCATACTTTTCAGCTCTTTGTAACTTTGAATTTCTCTGGAGTTAAACAAAAGTTGATATGTTGTAAGATTTATCAGGTACATCTTTTAGGTACATCTGAAAGAGTATGTGTATTGGTCCTTATGGAGTCATTATTTGCATTAGCTTTTACACCTGATTAAAACCATCACTTAACCTTGTTATTAGCCTAAAACAGGTATGTTGTCCACTACAATGAAAATACTAAATCACTTACCAGTGAGTTCAAACCATGTCTGTTTTTCTGGGTCAGGGTTACCTCAGGTTAATTTTTCTCTAGTTCCATCCATTTGCCTGTAAATTTCCTTATGCCATTGTTTTTAACAGCTGAGAAATACTTCTTGTGTAAATGCACCACATTTTATTTATCTATTCTTTGGTTGAGGGGAATCTAGGTTGTTTCCACATTCTGGCTATTATAAACACAGCAGCGATGAACGTAGTTGAGCCAGTGTCTTTGTGGTATGATTGAGCATTCTTTGGATATATGCCAATTGGGCCTTGAGTTGGATTGTCAATTTTTTGAGAAACTTCCTTATTGGTTTACAAAGTGGCTGTACAAGTTTGCACTCCCAACAGCAATGGAGGAGTGTTCTCCTTGCTCCACATCCTCTACAGCATGAATCAATCTTAATACTTGGTGTTCTGTTCAGGAAGTGATCTCCTATGCCAATGCATTCAAGGCTATTTTCCACTTTGTCTTCCATCAGGTTCAGTGTAACTGGATTTATGCTGAAGACTTTGATCCACTTGGACTTGAGTTTTGTGAGGGACAATAGATATAGATCTATTCTTCAACATGCCAACAACCAGTTAGACCAGAACCATTTGTTAAAGATACTTTCTTTTTTCCATGTATAATTTTGGCTTCTTTGTCAAAAATCAGGTGTCTGTAAATATGTGGATTTATGTCTGGGTCTTCAGTTTGATTCCATTGATCCACCTGTCTGTTTTTATGTCAATATTATATGTTTTTTTTTTACTATTGCTCTGTAGTAGAGCATGAAATCAGGGATGGTGATACCTCTGGAAGTTCTTTTATTATACAGGATTGTTTAGCTATCCTGGGTTTGTTGTTTTTCCATATGAAGTTGAGTATTGTTCTTTGAAGGTCTATAAAGAATTGTGTTGGTATTTCAATGGGGATTGCATTGAATTTGTAAATCACTTTTGGTAAAATGTCTATTTTTATTATATTCATCCTACCAATCAATGAGCATGGGAGATCTTTTCATCTTTTGATATCTTCTTCAATTTCTTTCTTCAAAGACTTGAAGTTCTTGTCATACAGGTCCTTCACTTGCTTAGTTAGAGTTACACCAAGATATTTTATATTATTTGTGACTATGGTGAAGGATATTGTTTCCCTTATTTCTTTTTCAGCCCCTTTATCATTTGTATATAGGAGGGTTACTGACTTTTTTGAGTTAATCTTGTATCCAGTCACTTCACTAATGGTGTTTATCAGCTATAGGAGTTCCCTGGTAGAATTTTTGGGGTTGCTTATGTATACTAGCATATCATCTGCAAATAGTGATGCTTTAATTTTTTCTCTTTCAATTTGTATCCCCTTGATCTCCTTTAGTTGTCTTATTGCTCCAATTAGAACTTCAAGCACTATATTGAATAGATATGGAGAGAGTGGAGAGCCTTGTCATGATCCTGATTTTAGTGGAATTGCTTTGAGTTTCTCTCTATTTAATTTGATGTTGGCTATTGGCTTGGTGTATATTGTCTTTAGTATGTTCAGGTATAACCATGGGTCCGTAGACCCAGACAGGCTAGGTAACAAGGAAGACTCAAGGAGGGTGGGATGCTCTGATCTCTCTGAGAAGGAGAAATAGAAGAGATTTTATGTGTGGACTGGGGGTGGGAGGGGATGGGAACATGAAGGATCAGGTGGGAGAAGAATGGATGGGAGAGTACTGAAAGAGACAACTGAAATGGGGGGCATTTCGGGGTGAGGCAGAAACCAGATGCAAGAGGAACTCCCTGGAATCTACAAGGGTGATTCAAGCTAAGACTCCTAACACTATTTGATTTGTAGCCTGAACTGGCCATCTTCTGTGACCAGGCAAGACTTCCAATGGAGGGTTGGACACCAGCCCAACTTCATGACCTTCAACCTATAGTCTGTCCTGCCTAGGGTATGTGCTGGGGTAAGGGTGGCACATAAATTGTGGGAGTGGTCAACTAATGGCTGGTCCAGCTTCAGAACTATGCCATGAGAGTGAGCCTACCCTTGATATTGCCTGGAACATCAGGACCAAGAGGCTAGATGGCCCAGAGACCTAGGATAGAACCCAACAGGATTGGAGTAAAAATGTCAATATAATGATGCCTAATGATATTCTGAGATTGGTGCCTAGCCCAACTGTCAGCAGAGAGGCTTCATCCAGCAACTGATGGAACAGATGCAGAAACTCACAGCCAAACATTAGGCCTAGCTCAGGAAGTCCTGCTGAAGAGAGGGAGGAAGGATTGTAGGAGCTAGAGTGGTCAAGGACATCACAAGGAAACCCACAGAATCAACTAACCTGGGCTCCTAGGGGCTCACAGAGATGGAGCTGACAACCAGGGGACCTGCATGGGACTGACCTAGATACTCTGTATATATGTTACAGTCATGTAGCTTGATCTTCTTGAGGGACTCCAAACAATGGGAACGGGGCTGTCTCTGACTCTCTTGTCTGCTTTGGGACCCTTTCATTCATACTGCGTCACCTTGTCCAGCCTTAATATATGGGGATGTGCTTAGTCTTACTGCAACTCAATATTCCGTGTTTTGTTGGTATCCATGGGTGACCTGCCATTTTCTGAATAGAAATGGAGGAGAGGAGGATTGTGAGGGTGGTGGGGAGAAAGGAAGTTGGGGTAAGAGACTGGGAAGGAGGAGCTAGGGGAAACTGTTGTCAGGATGTAAAATAAATAAATAAAAAAAAAGATTCTCAAAACTTGCTGAGTTTGATACAGACCTGGATTCTCTATCAAAATGCACGGTAGAAACCAGAGAATTCAAAGTGACTGAATCCCACTGCCTTCCTCTTCTCTCTTTTCAGTCGCAGGCTCAGATGTGAATCCATTGCCTTTGCTTTGGGCAGCATCTGTCTTTCCTCTTTCTGGCACTGCTCTGGTTTTCATGCTGACAGCCACTCACCTGCTCAGGACTCCTCACCCAGCTGTCTCATACCCACCGGGGTTCTCTTGCAAAACCTCTATTGAGTTTGGTGAAGTTGTTCAGTTTGTTTCTATGCATCTGTCTGTCTGTCTGTCTCTCTCTCTCGTTAGTAATAATTAAATTGTTTGCAAATAAATCACATCCTGCTCCCATTCCCCATTTGTCCATTTCCTGTGTGTGTGCATGTGTGTGAAGATTGGAGGCCAACACTGGGTGGTGTCCTCAATTGCCTTCCACTTTATTTTGTGAGACAAAGTCTTTCACTAAACCTGGAGCTTACTGCTTTGCCTACACTTGTTGGCTAGTGAGTTATGGGACCCTCCTGTCTGTCTCCCCAGTCCTGGGATTGTATGAGTATGATACTGTGCTTGGCTTTTACATGGGGTCTGGGGATTGAACTCAGGTCCTCCCCCATGCTCTCAAGGCAAGGCCCTTACTGATTGAGCCATCTCCCCAGGCCCCTAGGTGCTGATTGTCCAGGCCACAGTTAATGACTACTATTATACATACATATATACATATAACTATTGGTTATATGTCCGTACAGAATTTTCAAAAAGCCATAGAAAATACCAGTTTCTTATTTTTCCCGTCACAGGAGAGTGCAGCATCCATGATGTACAACATAATGCTTCTTGCCTTAGCGGTTCTCAGTGGCGGAATCGTTCCCTAGTGATGCCCAGGGATTTTGCTTGTTCTCTCTTAGGGCTATGCTACTTGATTATAGACTATATGCTGATTCAACTATGAACAGACACTGTGGTTCTGTTTTTTCACTACCGCAAACAGTTAGCAATAAAAACATTTAAGCAGTTTTTGTTTTTTGTTTTGCATAATTATAAACATACATGCCAGAAAAGGTCCCAGAGTGGATGGAAGGGTGAAGGAGTATATGCAGCTTTCACTTTGGCAGATACTGAAAAAAAAAAAATCACCTTTCATAAGGACCAGCTAAATAGTACCATATGAGAGTGCCTACTTTCCAACTGCTTGGACACGGGGAGTCACCACAATTTTAAACTCTAATCATGTAAGAGATAAAATGACATAGTTTTAAATCACATTATTTTTCTGTATGAGATTGAGATCTATGATTAAATTTTGAATGAGCCTTTTGAATTTTTGTAGATGTTCCACTTGAATTTTATATTTATTAGCAATGTGAAGTTGTGTGGAAGGGAGATTTGATCAGAAGGTAAGACCCCATGTTGGAACTCTCAGCTACCACGGAGTGGGCATGGAGGTCGGGTTGATCTAGCCCAGAGGAGGTGCTTAGTTTAGGTTATTTATAGAGTTTTTCATAGAGTGAGCCCCAAATTTATCTGCCAAATGCCTTGATTTTTAAACTACCAATTTGCAGTCCAAGAATTTATGAGTTCTAAGGCTATTAGTGTATTTAATAAATTGTCTTTATCTATGATGCCAAATATTTTCTCTTTTCTATGTAAGTTCTTTGGGGTTATGATCAAAGTCTAAGTCTTCCCCCATCCCCCCACTTCTACCCTCTTCCCCTTCGTCCCCCTGTCCACCCCTCCCTCCCTCCCTCCCTCCCTTTCTGTTTTTGTCACTCCCCATTTCCTTTCTTCCTTTTTCGGGGCCTGCGGATGGAACCCTGGGCAGTGTGCATGCTGGACAATTGTTCTTCCACTGGAAAGTATCCCAAGCCCCAGTGGTACTTCTTTACTATGGCATTTCCAAAAGCCTCCATTTTTATCACACAGAGAAGAAAACATGGAGGGGATCCTCATCAAAACTTTGTTGTCTGGATAATATCCCACCACATTTTCTTCTGTTCATATGTAGCTAGCCTCTGGCATGTAGTTCATATTCACATGCCAGAGGCTGAATGTGAGTGCTCATTGAGTGCCCACTGCTATTCTAGGCATCTACTGTTTTTATCAGCTCAGCAAAGACAGATACTTGGGTTTCATCAAATTTACTAACACAATGAGTAGGATGGGATATGGATGGACAGCACATATTGTGCAATCTACTGAAAGACCAAGACTGGCAATTGAGACACCCTGGATCTATTCTTGGATCTGCCCTTATCTTGCTGTGGACATTGGGAAGTCCTTTCATCTCCATGGGCCTTAGCTTTCTCATCCACAAAAATATAATGTTGACTAGAATAGATGATATTTACATCCCTTCTAGTTTTAAAATTCTAAGATCATAATGCCCATATGCTGCTTTTACAGTTGAAAAGATACCCAAGAACCTACACTGATATGCTAAAAAAGATAATTGTGCCCATACCTCTCCAAGTGTTTATAATCATTCCTTTTTTTTCATCTAGCAGTAAAAGGACACATATATCTCACAAAAATCTTTAGAATTTGTCCTTACATATATCATGATTTTAATAATAGAATTTGGTCTTATTTGCATTCAAGAATTTCCTAGGACATTAGATATTCAACAAGCATAACACATCTTTGTTGAGGTATTTCTAAGTGAACAAATTTCACAACCTACATATATCAGTGAAAAGCTTTAACAACAGGTAGATTCCAAATAAGCTAAACTACTGAGAGACTGGATAGCATAAGTGATGTTCTGATGTTGTCCTTCAGGGAAGCTTGTGGAATAGAATTTCTTATAGACTAACTCTTCACCAAAGCAAAGTTACTTGCTTATGAACCTGGAGACATAAACTCACTTTGAAACATGCTTAAGAGCACCCTACCACACTCACTTCTCTCTGTAACCATGTTTGGTTCACTGCCATCTTCATGCTGAGGTATTATTATTCAGACTAAGCAATTTTGTCAGCTCTGGAAGTAGGTTAAGCCATAAACTGTTAAAATGTATCTTGTTTCTAGAGGGGGAATGGAGGGTAATGGGGGAGGTCCACAGGGGAGAGAGAAGGAAGCATAGGCAGAGAAGGTCATTTGAAGAGGGATAACCAACACTAAGAATGCATTTCAAGCTGTATGGAAACATTCATTTCAGATTTCCTATCTTAATGGGGTAAAGGTTTCTGAAGTGTTCTCTTCTAATATTCTGTATTTCTTTGGTGTCTGTTGTAATGTTTCTCTGTGTTCCTTTTTCATTCTGATAACTTGGTTTGTCTCTCTCTCTTTCTTTTTTTCATTTGGTTAGTTGGGCCACGTATCTGTCATTCTTGTTTATCTTCCTGGAGGACCAGTTCTTGCGTTCATCGCTTCCTTGTCTTGTTTTCTTTGTTTCTATTCATTACACTTCTGGAGTCTGCTGGGTTGGGGTTTGCTTTGTTTTCATATTTCCAAATTCTCGAGTTGTATCATTAAGTCATTTACTTGTGGTCTTTTTTTTTTTTTTTTTAAATGTAGGCACTTGGGGTATAAATTTCCCTTTTAGGACTGCTTTTAATATGTACTAAGGGTTTGTTGTATTGTGTTTTCATTTTCAGTTAGCTCCAGAAATATTTTAACTTCTATTGATTTCTTCTTTGACCCATTCATCATTTGGCAATGGATTACTTAATCTGTCTGAGTTTATACACTTACTAGAGTTTTACTTGCTGTTGATTTTAAGTTATATAACAGTCATCTAGGATATATGGGATTATTTAAACATTTATGTATTTGTTTTGAGGTTTTTCTGTTTATTTTTTGTCCAGATGGTCTATCTATTGGAGAAAGGGTGTTAAATCAGCGTTGTGTTAATCTATGTCTTTAATTCCTTTAGTATTCTCTTTAACAAATGAGGTGAACTGGAGTTTGGTGTGTTCCTGTTTAGTGCTATTTCTCTGATTATTTCATCCTTTGATTAGAATGTAGTACCCTTCTTTGCTTCTTCTCCTTTGTTTTAGTTTGATGTCTATTTTGTCAGATATTATGATGGCAATGCCTGCTTGCTTCTTGATCTCATTTGCTTGGGATACTTTAGTCCTATCCTTAAAGTTTAATTGGAATTACCCTACACAGGGGATAATGATCTTCTCAGAAATCATAGGGTACCAAATAAAATGCCAAGTGCCAGATGTGGGATATGGCTCCTCCAATTGTTGGTTAGGGATGTCCTGACCAGGATGCCTCCTGCATTGCTATCTAGCTTTTATAGTACTGGAAGGTGTTATGCTGGCTGCTGGGGGCTCAGCATCAATAGCCACATCCAGATGTGAACCCTGTAAACTACAATAATGATCAGCATGCTAATACAGTCCCATAGGTACAATAGTGGTACCATTATATGGAGGGAAGTGACCATTTTCTGATCAGCTTTAAGGCCCTTTCTATAAGAGGAAACTCATGTATCCTATAGAAACTCTGACCAAGAACCCATAGCTGGTGAGAGTACAGGCCCTAGGAGAGAACCTACTGCTCTATTTCTGCCCTATAAATTGGTATCAGTTAATAGACTGATTACCAAGGCACTCACACTTCATCAGAGAAGTTTTGCAGCACATAGTGGTTAACACAGACACTACTAACTAGTCAAAGCACAGCGACTGTGTGTCAGTGGAGTGCTCAGTCACAAATAAGAAGTGTATATCATCCTCCCAGAGGGCTCGGGTCCACAACAGAAAGACTGTAAGAGCAAGTGGATGGGAAAGACTGGAGCCAAACTGGGTTTTCTGCATATGACAGGAGCAACATATGCTGTATTCACTGGCGACAGCAACTGTGGTTGCCTGAGCAAGACCCACACAAGATCAAGCTAATTTATTCTAACATGGAGGAGGGTGGAGGCTCATGAGTCCCCACCCCTGAATGAAGACCTATGACATTTGATGTCTTCTCAGGGAGGGAAGGACAGGCTTTCTTTAGAGGTGTGGTAGGGCCCTGGTAGCTAAACCATGCTCCAGTGGACAGCCCCACACTTAGGAAGACACTATCAACACAAATTGGCCTGGGTGAGGTTATTTGAAAAAAAAAAAAAAAAAAAAAAAAAAAGAGGACATGCTGTTGGGAATGGGTGGGGAGGAATATGATCAGAATTCGTTGGATAAAATTTTCAAAGAATTGATAAAAGCATATTATAAAGAAAATATCTCATTCCAATGACTTTCAATCAAAGTTTAAATATGTAAAGTAATTTTATTGATTACCTCTTATCTTAGTTTCCTTTCCTATTGTGATAAAATACCAACTTGGGAGGAGAGAGAGAGGCTATGAATATATGTTTATTTGGCTCACCTTTTCTGGTTACAGTCCCTCCTGCAGAAAGAGCCAAGGCCGGGGAACTTGTGGCAACTGATCCCGTCAGAGTCCAGAGAAGACCGCAGTTAACTCATGCATGTAATGGTAATGCTCATTTCTCTATCTCCACTCTTACACAGGTCAGAATCATCTGCTCAGGGGATGGAGCCACCCACAGTGGGTAATTCTTCCTATCTCAATTAATGTAATCAAGACACCCCAAGATGATGTCATCCTAATTTTCCTTTTTGGGACTCACTTCCCAGATATTTCTAGATTGTGTCCAGTTGACAATTAACACTAAATATTATATCCCTAATGAAAAACATTTAGATGAATGTTATTAACTTAGCAATGTCACTTTGGATATATAATGACTAGCTCTTCATTATTTCCAAATTAAAATGATGCAATGAAAGGGAATGAATTTTTGGAGTCTTTTGTGTAAGTACCAGTTTTATCAATTAACACCTGCAATGAATTTGTTTTATCATTTATCTGAGTCTCATTTTGTTTATTTCTCAAATAATGGTTCTAATATCGTTCAAATTGTTTTGTTGTTAGAAATAATATATGGCTACATAAAACTACCTAAGCACAGCAGATTAGCCAGCAGTAGCTGTCCTGTCATCATTATGAGCAACCAGTTAGAACCAAACACCTTTAGAAAAACTTCCTCTGGGTTTTTCACATAAGGCAAATATTAGGAAATTAGCTCCTGCTGATTTACTTCATTTTCTTTATGCTATTTGAGAACATCTAGCAATATATATAACGAACATTTGGCGATTGGACAAACTCAAGGAGAGCTGATTTACTGCTCACACAATACAGTAATAGATTACTGTGTATAGACCATGGTGAAAAGAGAGGCCTGAAATGCCAACAATAGGTCTTTAATGAGCTCTTTTTTCTTATAACTGCTATTCCCAAATTCCTTTTACCATAAAAATATCTGCATCACATTTTATTTAACGCAACTGGCCCTTGTTACTATTAAGTTTGAAAATTCAGATGGAAAACATGTTGTTCTTACAGGAGAAAAGATCAAACTCTTAGAACGGGGTAATGTGGAGGGCTCAGGGTGGATTTCAGAGCTCAGGGACTCATTCTTTCTGGGTAGCAGATCCCAGTCACAGCATCGCTGCAGATCCTAGCCTCTAGGTGGCGAGGGAACACTGGGATGTACCACAAAGCTTTCCCAGGCTGCAGCAGCACAGCCCTCTTCCTATCTAATAGCAGTCAAGGGGAAACACTCAGGACTGTGATGTCAGTGAACTGAAGTTACTAATTAGGTTCTCAATATAAATGCCTAGCTCATATTTTTCAAGCCATTGTATACTCATTAACTACATGGAATCGCTTATTTGTAGGCAAAGATGCACAGAGATTAATACAGCAAACTGATTAAAAACAAAACAGCATTCTTCAGAGCATGGCCTTTCAGTACTTTAAAGGAAATTTCTTCCTGTGGGTATGTAGAGACCTTAAAGACGGCAATATGAGAACTCAAAATGATCTGCATTGGAATCCTGGCTCCTCACTTTCTGTGTGTCCTTGGGTAAGATGCACAGGCTGAGTTTTGGGTTGCTGTTGGGAGATAGTATCAGCACCTACATCATGGGTGGCCCTACAAATTAAAAAAAAAAAAAAAAAAGCTTGACTTAAAGGGTTTGGTACATAACTTGATACATGGTGAGTGCCCATCACTGGCAGACTTTAAGCCTGATGGGATACTGATGCAAGTTACATCAGTTTATTCAAATTGAATGTACTTCATGGGAATACAGGACATTCCTGGAATCTGAGGTCTTGATCTATATCTTACGATATACATCTCAAGAATGTAACCAATTTTCCCAATTTCCCACTGATAAAATGTGTGTGTGTGTGTGTGTGTGTGTGTGTGTGTGTGTGTGTGTGGAGAGAGAGAGAGAGAGAGAGAGAGAGAGAGAGAGAGAGAGAGAGAGAGAGAGAAGAGAGAGAATGTAGAGATCCAGAGTTCAAATTTGGGAAGGATGTGTGTAGCAGGAATCTTAAATGGTCTTATTAATAAAATCAAACCTGAGGCCAGAAGATCAGAGAAACAGAACAAGCCACAGCTACCTCACCTCGCCAGTTCCTCAGCTGATCCTATTTCCTCAGACTAGAAGCTTCTGAGTCCTCATCCAAATGGATCACAGTTGAACTGTTGCTCAAAAGCCTAAAAGCTTAACCAGCCAAATGCTTCTAGTTTCTGGTCTTCATGCCTTATATACCTTTCTGCTTTCTGCCATCACTCCCTGGGATTAAAGGCATGAGTCACCATGCTTGGCTGTATCCTTGAACACAGAGATCCAGGTAGATCTCTGCCTCTGGAATTCTAGGATTAAAGGCATGTGCTACCACTGCCTATCCTGTATGTTTAATATTGTGGCCATTCCGTTCTCTGGCCCCAGATAAATTTATTAACGTGCAAAATATTTTAGGGAACACAATACCACCACAGATGAGGGCATTTTTAACCAGCACTCACTACTCTATATAGCTTCTTAGTAGGAACAGGAAAGGGAGAGTTGTTGACAGCTCAGCTGTTACACTTGAGGTGTGTCCTGCTCTACTCTGCTCCATTCTGCACTGTACTGTGCTCTGCCTTTCCTTCCTCCCTCTTCTGTGATGAAGAACCCACAGTTGGACACAGTTGATTCCTGAGAAGCAGAAATTATGATTCTGGCTTAGGCCAATGAAGGCCTTTTCGTGCACATTGGTGAGTTACACACATTGCAAATGATCTTGTGTGCTTATGATGGAAGGCTTTGTACATATGACAGGCTTCAATAGATGCTACAAACACTGGCTCGCATTCATTTGTTACAAATGCAATAGCATGTGGTTCAATGAAACAGCCCCATGTTGGATCCTGCATATCCACAGGAGAGGAAGACGGGGGCTTGCTCTCAGAGTGATGAATAGTCCTGGACAACAAGCACAAAGGGGGTCATGTGCCAGCACTGGTGGGATATGATTGGTTTACTTTGTTCCTGGAGTGATGATGGTTGGTGAGGTTGTGCAGGTTGGTGAATTGTGCAGGCTGGCATGCTGGAAAGAGGACAAAGAAGGGAAGAAATCTCAACATCACATTTTTATCACGTCATCCAGCACAATCCATCACGGAACAACTAACTTCACTCCACACAAAAAAGAAAGAAGTCGGAGCCTAAATACCTTAATCTACTTTGTGAGTGGATGATTTTCAGGATTACAGAAGGTGATTTGTGTTCTTCACAATGATGCAGAATGATTGTTCTTTTTTGTCAGCTGCTAGCCTACCATCACTATAATTACATCGTGCTTACTGGAATATGAGACAAAATCACAAAGAGAGACATAGCATTTTTGATTTCTTTATGAAATTTGAAATGTATTACTTTTATTCAGTGTGTGCATGTATGCCATGGCACTTACGAGGAGATCAGAGGGCAACTTTCGGGATTCAGTCCTCTCTTTTGTACCACATTGGTCCCTGAGATTGAGCTCTAGCCATCAAGCTTGGCAGGAAACTGACTTACTCCCGCTCTGGTCCCAGCATTTTTATTTCTGTATTGAAATGGAAGGAGGAAGAACAGAATGGGCTATGATGTGGGGATTTTAGAGCTGTTCTTCTGATTTGTGCTATAAATATCAGTTTGTGTGATTATTTAAAAAAAATGCTAGGACCGTTTTAATTTATAGCCTCAGAGACAGCAGATGTCCATGTAGTTGTAATTATCTTTTAATGGTACAGTACTCAAAACATTAAAAAAAAAAAAAAAACCCTTCCATTTGGAGATGACATTTGGAATAAGGCTTTTAGGAGAGTATTACTTCAAATGTGAGGTTATTGGCTTTTTCTTTACCTTCTCGCCGGGAATCCTAACCTTTATGTATAAATTAATGTTACTGCAGTGGGTTGTTCATGTTGCTTTGAATGGCATATCACACACTGACATAATAAAAGCCACTATCAGAACATAAAAGAGAAACAGAAACATTAGGTTATCACAGGTGCGTGGTAGAATGGAGACAATGTATTTTTCTTGAAGAACCCAGAAGCTGACTTTTTGGATATTGAAAGACATTGAATATTGTTATACTGTGTGACAGTGTTTTGGTCCATGACAGTTCCAGTACTGTGGTGGTTCCATAAGACTAACTGTAGCTGAAAAATGTCATTTGCCTATTGATGTGTTAGCAACTATAATATTGCTCTGCAAAACATTACTTACAGGTATGTAGTGCTAAGGTGCAAACAAGCCTACTGTGTTGCTAGTTGCATGGAAATATAGCATGCATATCTTTGCATAGTATATAATACCTGATAATGATGGTAACAGCTACAGTGTTGGCTTATGTATTTATACATGTTTTATTATTAATTTAGAATGTACCCGTATTAAAATATTTATAGCTCAGAAAGCTTTGTTACACTAGAGGAGGTTTTATATATTATGTCCTGTTGATTGCACCTCTTGCTTGTGGTAGGAGATCATGTTGACTAATTGACATAAACCATCTAGGATGTATAAGTCCAGTCTATGATGTTCCCAGAACAGAATGTTATGCAACAGTGCATTTCTCAGAGCATGTCTCTGAGAGCATTGTTAAAGCTTGAAATGGGGGTGCTTTGGTTCTTCAAAACAACTTGTGTTTGTATATGTATGTGCATTCTGATGTGTCAAAATTTACAATGCATTCCTGCCATCTTTATTAGAAATATTTAAAATGCTAAATAATGATGAAACACATAGGCATCAGAAGCAGGAAGCAAACCTCAGGAAAACCTTTCAAAACTTCCTCTTTAACACAACACCTGGAAGTGTCAAGTCATCCATCATGTATAATTAATACATTCCCTTCTTTCCTCCTCCAGCAGACTTTGCAAAATGACTCACACAGTTTTGTTGTAAACAGCACTGTTTTCAACAATTTATTTTCGTGTCTTGACAAATTGAACATTTAGTTGTCAATTCTGGAAATTCATTTATTCTTCTGAGTTTTTGTTCTGAGAGGCAAACATACCTGCTCCTGCAAACAGAGTGAAATCTCCATCTTGTAATATTAGAAATAGTGCTGTGTGATTACAGATCTTTCATTTCAGCACAGCATTGTTTATCAAAAAGCATTGTGGTAATTGAGTAAGTCATGTTTTTATGAAAATCAGAAAAGCCTTCCAGTTTAAAGGTCATGAGACCAATCTAAGCATTTAAACTATTCCATTCTGCATTTGCACAGAGGCTAGTGGCTAATTATTTCCTTCCCTTGGAAAGCTTTTAAATTAGAAGTAAATTTTAGCATTTTTCAAATCAGATTGATATAAAAAAATAAATGTTCTATTAATATTAAGTCATGGCAGGTCAATTTTGGATTGTCATTCTATAGTGAGATAGCATTTGCACAGATAACACAATTATTCTAAAATCTTTTTTACTATTTTAAATTGTTGTTTTACATTTATTTATTTATTTAGTGTGTGTGAGAGAGAGAATGAGAAAGGGGAGGGGAAAGAGAAAGGGAGAGAGATGTAGAGGTCAGAGGACAACTCTGTGGTGATTTACTTCTTCCACTGTGTCCTTCCAAAGATTACTCATCACTCAGTCTTGGCCACAAATGCCCTTATCCACAGAACCATCTTGCTGGCTCCTATTCTAACTCCCAATTCATGTTTTGAGGTTGACCACCTATTAGTATTTTTATTGAAATGTGCAGATTTAAAACTTTATATGCAACAATCTTGTCACTTAACTGAAAAGTAATTCAGCGGTTATTTTGGCTTCCTGGTTTATGCTGGAATTTGGTGGTGTCATTTCTTAGAGACATGCAAACTACCCAGATGAGGCAAACACCTGTTTACTCATTTCACCAGGCAGGAGTCATTGATGAAGTATTTTGATAAAACATGATAACGGAAAAGGCACAGATACAAATGTAGCAGACAAGTGATTTGTATTAATTCTTCAATTTAGTAACAGTGGTAAAAAGCCTGAAAGTAAAACAGATTTTCACATTGTTAACATTTTCTCATGAGTAATTAAATGGTAACAGTTATGTTAGCTTTTGAAGTTCTTCCCTTCTTCAGGACAGGGGAATGATAAAAAAATAGCAGGTAATTGAAGGAGTTATTTGAAACATTTTATCAATAATTCTAATCAATTACATATGTGTTATGCAACTGTGGCCAAGGCAGATATTTAACAGATATTATATGTATATGTAAATATATAATATGTATACATTATATATATATATATATATTGCTTTGCTAGTGTGGTTAATGCTCACTTGTTTCTAGAAAAGTTGTCCCTTCATTCAATAAAGCTATACTCTGTTAATGTCAGAAGGAGCCCACTTGTCTTTAGAGAAAGATGTAAATTATGTTCAATGTCACTTTCTTAATCCCTACATCAAATCCATAGGCCACAAACATGACAAGTATTGTCAACTACATTTTTTGCTGAAAGATGAAACTAGATTTTCAACCTCCTGGAAAATTATAACACATAGAGTTATCAACCCTAGTGTATAGGTAAGCTCTCTTCTCTGAAGTCAGGTAGGTTTTTATCTTACCTTCTTGAAATCTTCCTTGATATCCCCAGAACCATGGTTTATAGGCAAGTTCCTCATGTAGTGTAGGGCCCAGGACCCCAATTTGGGTAACTGCTGCCCTGCTTGCTGACCTTGACCAGATGTCCTCCCTATGCTGATTCCCTGCCGGTTTCCTTCTTCCTCAATGCTCACACTCACTGGATGTTCTTTGTTTTTGTATCCTGCATTTGGTGTAAACAGCTTAGATGCAAGAAAGTAGAACATAGTGAACTTCTGCCCTCCGGTGTTCCTCCATTGTGCTGTAAGCCTGTATTTAAGGTTTCTCCCCTCCTTCAGTAAATGGTATTCAGTATTCTGCTGTGGCGAATGACCCACTGTTTCTTGTCTCTGTTTTTTAATTCACAGCCACTCCCTCAGACATGGTGAATGGGTGGTGGTAGCTCGGGCGCTACCACAACAAAGTGGGAGTCAAGGAACCAGACAGTGTTAGGGTCTAAACAGAGCTCTTCCATATTCTTGGCTCTCTAGACCGTGTGTTGTAGGAGTCTGATTATGTTCTGCCCAGATAGACACTTTCAACTGAACGTTTTGTCAAGGACAAACATAGAAATGCAGACACCATTTCTGTAGAGAAAAAGTCACTCAAAAAAGGCATGTAAAAGGGAAATCTTTGTCTTTTCCTCTATATTGTCTAGTGCAATGATACTTCTCTTGAATGCAAATTCTCCTCCCTTTTCTTGTATGTGGCCATCTTTTCTAAGTGGGAGAAGCCCTGCTGTGCACTCTTTGGTTGTCTTGATGTATTTATGAAACCTAGGGATCTAAGCAGGAGGAAAACAATGCTTGCAGGCTGGTTGTCATCTGGGAATGAAGGTCTGATTAGAAATGGCCCGCCGTTAATTTAAACTGTGAACCATCACAAGCTTCTAGCCTGTGGCATCCATTACAGCCCTTTGCCCTTCATTCACAAAGCACCCTATTCAGTGATGATCAGAAGTCTTCTTTTATAAATGTACATACTTTTAAAAGTAAAGTGTGTGGCTTCTACATTTTCATAACTTCTAAATGGATGGCACAGAGGGCGTTTGCCTGGCATGTCTCAGTGACCCCAATTTATTCCACATAGTCTGTCCTGTAGTCATACTTGACTGCTGATAAGAAAATAATGCTGCTCCTTGATAACTTGCTGCATTTAGAAATTTCAGATAGGTAGATGAACTACAGGCCTAAGGAAAAGTTGCATAAACTGGAGTCATAAAAGGAGCATACCGCTGAGCCTGTCTTTGGCAGTGTATAGCTGAGAATAAAGGGCCGACTTTTGCCGTGGTAGTAAAATTACAGTAGGTTGGCTCCTGTAGCTTTCATTACTGCTCACTACTTTGGAACTCAGTTGTTATGAAAATACAGGAGCTATCTGTCATATGTGTGTTTAAAAGATGCAAACTTTAAAAAAGAGTTCAGATCACCACTGTCTACTTGCACACGTCACATTCTCTTATTTATTTCTATTTTAAATTGGGCTCTTTATAAATAATCACTGGCATGCAAGAAATTTAAAGACGGAAAGATTTTGTAATTTAATGTGACACTTTATTTGCCTAGAATAGAAACAATTTTTATTGAAACAGGACAGCTCCATATTATATTGTATAATACTGTAACTCATACAATAAACCAATTTCAACTTAAGGAATTAGTTTTGCATAAGCCAACCTATTAGTATCAACTGCCAGAGGACCAACGTGTTTCATTACTTTGTTCTCTCTGTTGAAGGTTTATTGCAGTGGGATTTCTATGCATGGGTTCTGGTTGGGTGAGTAACCAGTGACAGCTCAACATTTCTCTGAGACGTTTAAGAACTGCAAAATTCAACTCTGACCTCCGTGGACCTCCATAGAGATCAGCTACTTGGTTCCCTACTTAACCTCCTGATCGTTCTCTTTTACAGTAAACAAGTCTTGTCTTTAATCACCAAGCAGGAGGTCCTCGGGACATCTACCCTTCCATAGAAGCCTGTTCATTGTGTAACATGTCAGGAGTTGTCCATGGGCAAAGCAATCAGCCCCAAGATCAGGCCCTGGAAATGATGACTTTTGATCCTGAGAGTCTCAGAACTCAAAGGTAGCTGGATCTGAAGTGTATCATTTGCCTATGAATTCCCACAGTTAGAAAGTGTCCCGGCACTCAGCAATCATCCTCTTCTTGAATAAACTGCCCCTAAACCAGCCTCCTGGAGAAATGAGTCAGGGGGTTCACACTTTCTTGTCACTAGGCTTATCTTTATGAAGTTGGGACCAATTGGCTTCCATACTGTGGTGAGCAGACTAGGATTTCTGCACAGAAAGAACTGTGAGGTGGGTTAAAAACAACCTCTCCTTATTGAGGGCTAGAAAGGGAACTAGCCAGAGCAGGCCGGAAGTCATGGGGGAAGGGTATTGATGAGGGGCATGAATGAAAACAAAATATGTAGGCACATGCCATAATAAAACTCAACACTTTATATAAGAACTTTAAAATTAATTAAGATGTATATCTTTAAAGAAGTTTCCCCTTGAGAATAGCTTTTCAAGTTTATTTTTGATTTTTATTGATTTTTAAAGTTGTGTTCCTTGGAGGAGGCAATTGCTTAGTAGCAAAGATGTTCAGTTCTTGGCTGGATTTTTTTCTTTTTTGTTGTTGTTCACTCTCTCAAGTGAGCTTAATTGTTTGTTTTTGTTGTTAAAGATAGTAAAGCTAGGGTGATGTTACCATGGTAACCACACCTTGGCAAACAACCATGAGTGCTGCCCAAATAGTCTATAACAATCAGAATGTAGACCTATGATTCAAGAACAGTGAAAGTGCCCCGTTGTCACCTGTGGAGCTGAAGGATGAAGAGACGGAAGAGATGGAGACCAAGACAAGGGGAATGAGAGAAAGCTGGTGCCCACTTCTGACCCAGAAGCCACCAGGGAACTTTAGGAGCTGAACTGAAAGTAATCAGAAAACGTAGGCTTGCTGTGGGCAGTTAAGGAAGCGATTGCGGCAGACCATCTGTGTCATCAGCCAGCGGGGAAGTGAGGATCAGGGAAGAGCAAGCCACAGTCGGCGCAGATGCACCTTCAAGACTGTGTCTAACGATATCACATCGCTGTGTGGTGCGTGTGTGTGGTGCATGTTGTGTGGTGCTTGTGTGTGTGTGGTGCGTGTGTGTGGTGCGTGTTATGTGGTGCTTGTGTGTGTGTGGTGCATGTTTGTGGTGCGTGTTGTGTGGTGCTTGTGTGTGTGTCGTGCACGTGTGTGCAGTGTGTGTGTATGTGTTGTATGTGTGTGGTGTTTCTGAACCTGTCTGAATTTTTCTTCCCAAGCACACAGACTCATGGATGTAATTTATGAATGGCTTTAGCTTTAAACATTTTTAAGCATTGCCCTTTCTTCTTAGTGCAGAGATCTTGAGATAAGGCGGCAGACACAGGACTGCTATTTACACAGCGGAGTCGCCTAGAGAAGCTCTGTTCATCACTCCTCCTACACCCTGTCAATTCCATTCTCATCTGTTTTCACTGACACCAATTTTCATTTTGCGTTCTTACACCTTCCTCTGGATGGCAATCACTTTTCAGCGATTTCTCTGAAGTCCCTCCCTCACCCCTTGTTGGCAAAGTGATTGCTCCATAAAGCCAGATCGATGACGTCACTGGCTTTCAGTCTTCTACTAGCTCTGGCAGATCCTCTCTGCCTCCATTTCCAGTTCCATTTACACAAAGAACATTTTTCCCCTTCTCTATTTTGTCAGGAAACTCATTTCCATTTGTTAAAACACATTCTGATTTATTGATACAATTTTATTCCTCTACTAATAATATTTGCATGAAGCAACATAAAATATTAGTATTTCTCTGTGAGAAAAAGTATATGCAGAAGTTTGTAATATTAAAAAATATCTGATAAAAATTCTGATCTAAACATGGAGCTCTGTGTAGAAACAATGGCAACCCCACCTACTATCTGACAGGTCCAATAGGGGCATACATCTGCAGTGAGCTCTTTGGGGCCATAAAGCTGTGAAGAAAATGACCACCTTATCCAAGGATTACTGGTGAAAATTAGCTCTGTAAGAACATGAACCCTAGGTAGTATCTGGTATCTCTTCCACATGAAATTAGGAAAAACAAAAACAAACAAACAAACAAAAAACAAAAGTAGATGGAATCAGCAACCATTTTATTGATGGCAAGTCATTGCCAAAGTTTCAAAATGCAGGGATTCAAGAGTTGGCTGTAAAAAAGAGAGGTTGAAATAGGGGGAACCTAACTCCAAGTAGCTTTTAACCTAAAAGAGAACTTTATTTCCCTCCTCTAGATTAAAGCAATGGCTTCTGCCAGTGAAGAAGGATCATAGGGCTTAGTGAAATGCTGGTCGATCCTATGTGCAGAGATTCATAACATTAGGACAAGGTCTGGGTGAGTATACTTTTCTGAGTTCTTTGGTGTTCATTATACTGTTGATTGGGGCTGTGTAGTGGAATATTATTTTAAGATGGTTTACATCTGTTTATGCTGTGAAACATTTGTTTAATGATGCAAAGATGTGTTGCATTTGTTTAACTCTGTGAAGTTACGTTACTTTCCTGTCTAAAATACCTAATGGTCTAATAAAGAGCTGAATGGCCAATACCAAGGCAGGAGAAAGGGTAGGCAGGGCTGGCAGGCAGAGAATAAATAGAAGGAGAAGTGAGAGAGATCAAGGAGCAAGAGAACAAGGAGAGGAGGAGCCTAGGCTCCATCTACCCAGCTACACAGCCAGCCACAGAATATGAGTAAAAGTAAGACATACAGAAGTAAGAAAAGGAAAAAGCCCAGAGGCAAAAGGTAGATAAGATCATTTAAGTTAGAGATAATTTAAGTTAAGAAAGGCTGGCTAGAAAGAAGCCAAGCTAAGGCCAGGCATTCATAAGTAAGAATAAGTCTCTGTGTGTGGATTTATTTGGGAGTTAGGTGGCAGACCCCCCAAAAGAGCAAAGAGTAAAAAGAGTAATAACAACCAACAATAGGGCTATATTTTGAGAACCCCTGGGCTAAAGTATAAGAAGGCCTGCAACTGATTTTATAAATAAAGGTATATTTGCAAGCAGGACACAGCTCTGAGTTATAACAATGGCTCTGTATTAGTAGGTATAAAACTGCTATAAACAATTATGCAAAAAGAGAGCTAGCAGCTTTTGTTAGTTTCAGCAAAATTGCTCGATACTATTTCCTTAAAAGGAAAAAAGTACTGAGAAGGGTAAGACAAAGGAAGAATTGCTGAAAATTTCTAAATTACTCAAGGATTGGTAGCACAAGTGAGGTAGTTTAAAACTACAAACATATAAATTCCACTTTGAACCTTATGTGCTGATTTCCCCCACCCTGACGTCTAATACAGAAACAACAGTTCACACAGATAATACCAGAATTAAGGCAGAGACTGCTAAGTAATTTTCAAAATAGCTGAGAATTATAGTAATGATAATAAATAGGAAAATAATTTTTCCTAGTGAGGGAAATCACATATCTTGGGAATTAAAGTATCAGACAAGTTTTTAATGTCTCTGAAATTCATCATGCACATCACTATGCACACACATAACAAGAGTCTGCTTTTTGGTAATAGGCTGCATTGACATTTTTTAAAGGTTTGTTTTATTTTTAATTATATATTCATTTATACATTTGTAGGAATATGCATATATAGGTTCAGGTGCTTGTGGGATCTGGAAGAGGGCATCTGGTCACCTAAAGCTGGAGTTACAAGTGTTTGTGAGCCACTCGACATGGGTACTAGGAACCAAACCTGGTCTTCTTCCAAAGTAGTTCATAACTGCTAAGTCATCTTTCCAGTCCTGGCATTTTTTTTTTTTTTTTTAAGGCAGTGTCAGAATACGTCCTGAGGTGAGTACACATTAAACTCTTTGATGTTCTTCTGAACCTACCACATGGAATATGGCAAAATTAGTATAAATGTCCATATTATGTGGTGATATTGTGTTCCCCAAAATATTGTGCACCCTAATAAACTTATCTGGGGTCAGAGAACAGAACAGCCACTAGATATAGAGGCCAGAAAATGGTGGCACATATGCTTTAATCCTAGCATTCCAGAGGCAGAGATCTCTCTGGATCATTGTAAGTTCAAGGCTACATTGGAAAGAGCCAGGCATGGTGACACGCCTTTAATCCCAGGAAGTGATGGCAGAGAGCAGAAAGGTATATAAGGCATAAGGACCAGGAGCTAGAGCTGATTGAGTTTTGAGGATTTTGAGAAGGAGTTCAGCTGAGATCCATTTGGTTGAGGCTTCCAGTCTGAGGAAAACAGATCAGCTGAGGAATTAGCAAGGTAAAGTGGCTGTGGCTTGTTCTGTTTCTCTGATCTTCTAGCATTCACCCCAATATCTGGCTCCAGGTTTGTTTTTATTAATAAGACCTTCTAAGATTTGTGCTACAATATTATGAACATTTCTATCATCCATCTTCATGTAGTCTATTAGGGTTCTCCAGAGAAGCAGAACCACTGTGCACTATTATGATTGTTATGAAGTATTGGCTATTGATATGATGGTGATTACGAATCTGCCATACACATTGAGGACAGGTAAAGTTAATGATGTAAGTCAAATACCCAAGGAAGGGCCAGACAATTGGTGGCTTGAATTCTACTCCCAGAAGACAGCTTGAGAATTAGGAATGCCAAGGGCAGGAGACTGGTGTCGTAACTCTAGCTGTATGGAAATGTGTGTGGGTACAATTACCCTTTTGTTCTACTTTGTCTGCCCACAGTGAGCAGGGGCATCTATTTTATTAAGGCCACCAGTTCAAAAGCTAACTTCTTGGGACAGTGAGATGGTTCAGTCAAGAAAGGCACTTGCTTCCAACCTGACAATTCAGATTCAATGTCCCATGGCACACATAGAGAAGGAAAGAACTGACTCTCATGGGCTGTCCTCTAATTTCTATACATGTGCTGTGGCACACACACACACACACACACACACACACACACACACACACACAGAGAGAGAGAGAGAGAGAGAGAGAGAGAGAGAGAGAGAGAGAGAGAGAACAGACATGCAAAGAAAGAGAAATAAATGTAAAAAAAATCCTAATGTCTTCTGGAAATATAATTTACAGATATTCCCAGGGATAATGTGCAGCCAAATATCTAGGTATTTGTGGTGATATTTTAATTGTGCTGAAATGTGATTTTATTTGTATGTTAATAAATAAAGTTTGCCTGGAGATCAGAGGTCACATAGCCATTAACCAGTTAGGTGGTGGTACCACACACCCTTAATCCGATCACATGGCAGGCAGAGTCTCTGTGGTCAAGGACACAGCCAAGCATGGTGACATGAGCCTTTAATCCCAGTACCAACCATAGAGACCTGGAGGTCTGTATAGACAGACAGTGATGGGGAGTCATGTGGCTGGGCTTAGAGCCAATGAGAAGGCAGAACAGAAAGGCAATAAAAACACAAGTTAGACAGGAAGAAGCTCTCTCTGGGGAAGCAACAGTGGTGAGGTGGTAAGGTAAGGTGGTCATGACTCTCTGATCTCTTTGGCTATTACTTCTGTATTTGGCTCTGTGTTTCTTATTTAATAAGACTGTTTAGAAATTTGACTACAGGTATTCTGTGGTCTAGTCAAGTGGATAATAAATTTACTATCACATACAGATGAACATTGTTTTATTCAGCTTCTCTGAGATTATATAGAAATATATTCATAAAATAAGCTTTAAAATAATGATAGTGAAAGGACCGAGCAGACTCCATAACAGGCTGTTCAATCTTCTGTTAAAAAACCAGGCCTCAGTTTCAGTTTCCTGAGACTGAGCAACCAGTTTCTGGAGGAGTCATGAACAAAGGACAATCAATCTCTAATACCCACAACAGCAAGGATGAGGAGGCCTGGTATGTAGTCCAAGCATGAGTCATAAACAGCTCAAGATGATAACCAAATAAGGATGAAGCTTGGGACTTGTCCAGGCCTACCCAAAAGTGGAAAACTGTATTCCTGACCAGCCCTGGCCAATTAGAAATTACTAATATGATTGATACTTGCTTAAGCAATTCTAGATAAGATGAGCTAACTACCTGAGAACCTCCCCTTGACTATGCTTAAAAGGAGCCCACACCTCTCTCTCTCTCTGGGTCTGCACCATCTTGCCTTTGTAGGGGATGGCAGGTCCCAGCATGCTGGAAGCTTTCTTGAGATAATAAATGCTCTTGCTGATTACATACAGGAATGATTTTTTTTTTGAGGGGGGACTTCTCCAGGACCCTAACAAAAGCTAACTCACATCTGAAATGCTGAGAATCTGGTGCTCAGTCCTTGAAGCTGGGGGCCTCAACAGTCAGAATAGCTATCTCCCACTAGAGGGCAATAGCCCACAGTTCCTCAGTTCAGAAGGCAGGATGCTCAGCAGTCCCTGCATGAACTCATGGGAAGTTCCTGGAGAGTTGCCGGTCCCTAATCCACAAGGAAAGCTGGTCAACCCTGGTTCTGCTATCAGATAAGGAGTCATCATCAGCAACAACAGGGCCATCAACTCGGGCAGTAAAAGGGAAGGCCAAGTGTGCAAAAAGCAAAATGTCCTCTGAAATACCCATTTTATCTGGGCTGCCACCTGAGAGTACTGCCCACAATTGGGGTGGGCCTTCCCACATCAATCAAGGCAAAGAGGACAATTCTTCCCTTGAGGCTTACTACTCAGGTAATTTTAACTTGTGGCAAGTTGATATTAAAATTAACCATAATGTAGACATGTTCTTTGCTAAAGAACAGAAACAAACAAACAAACAAACAAACAAAAACAAAAACAAAACCATAGGCAGATACATTTTGTAAATGTTTTCTGTTGTACAGGTAAGAGGATACCATTTTCTTGGTAACATGAATTGTTTAGAAAATGCAGTTAATTGGAGCACTTCACATTCTGAGATTTTACAGCCTCCTTGATATATTAAGATGATATTGTCATCCTTGAGAGCCTTTGGGTTATTTTACAAATCTGGAAGTAGAGTGTGTTGAGGTACCCCAAACAGCTATATTAGAGCAAGGTGATATATGTATCAAGGCTATATAACACAAATCCTGAAAGGTCTTATTAATAAAAAACCCAGAGCCAGATATTGGGGTGAAAGCTGAAAGAACAGAGAAACAGAACAAGCCAGCTATGTTCTTACCTCTATGAAATCCTCAACCTTAAGAATGTGAGTTCCTGTTTCCTCACACCCTATATACCTTTCTCTGCCCAGACATCACTTCCTGGGATTAATGGCATGTGTGTTTCCCAGTACCGGGATTAAAGGTGTATGCCAACACTGCCTGGCTCTGTTTCCAGTGTGGTCTTGAACTCACAGAGATGGATCTCTGTCTCCCAAGTGATAGAATTAAGGGTGTGTGCTAGCCTCTGTCTAGCCTCTATGTCTAATGTAATGGCTGGCTGTATCCTCTGATCCTCAAGACAAGCTTTATTAGGGTACACAATATATCACTATAAAGCTATTCTATCCAATAGAGATAGTTACACAGATGGTGACTTCTTTTTATAAAAAATTTGTTTATTTATTAAAATTTTTTTTTCATTTTACATACCAACCCCAGTTCCCCCTTCCTCCCCTTCTCCTGCCTCTTCACCTCCCTCCCGCTCTACCCCCATCCACTCCTCAGAGTGGGTAAGACCTCCCATGGTAGTCAACAAAGTCTGGCATACCAAGTTGAAGGAGAGCCTAGCCCCTCGCCATTGTATCAAGGCTGAGCAAGGTATCCCACCACAGGGAATGGGCTCCAATAAGCCAGTTCATGCACCTGGGATAAGTCCTGGTCCCACTGACAGGGACCCCACAGACAGATCAAGCCCCACAACTGTCACCCACATTCAGTGGGTCTGGTTCGGTCCCATGCAGGTTCCCGAGCTGTCAGTCCAGAGTCAGTGAGCTCCAACTAGTACCGGTCAGCTGTCTCTGTGGGTTTCCCCATCATGATCTTGACCCCCTTCTCCTTCTCCTCCTCCTCCTTCTTCTTCTCCTTCTCTTTCTCCTTCTTCTTCTGAATGCCGAATGCTGTATATTGAAGGAGGGAGGTCTTAAATACCGGTTTACAGCACAATGGTAGAACCCTGGTGGGCAAAAGTTTGCTTCTAATTTTTTTTTTTTTTTTTTTGAGCTGCGGATCGAACCTCAAGCCTTGTTCTTGCTAGGCAAGTGCTCTACCACTGAACTAAATCCCCAACCCCGCTTCTGATGTTTTACAATCTTGCATCTAAGCTGTCAATGCCCAATATGCTGGATACACAGACAAGGAGCTTCCCATAAGCATTTAGGAGGGTGGAATCTTGAAGAGAATTAGCATAGGGATGATATCATGGTCAAGGTCAGCAGGCAATGCAATAGTTACCCAAAATGGGAGCCAGGGCCCTACAGGTCCCCTCCTATTACTAAAAAATGAACTTCTGACTTAGGTTGCATGGGACGTCAGCAGGTCATCTTACCCATCATGGAGACACCTGTCCAGGCCACACAGGCGTTCTTTAGGTTGGTGAGTGCCCCCCAGGCATTACCTATTGTAGTTAGAGTTTTCCTGCCTGGCCCAGTCAGGACAAATCTCTCTCACCCGCCAGTCCCACAGTCTCTCAGACCTAACCAAGAAAGCACACAGAAACTTACATTGTTTAGAAACTGTATGGCCGTGGCAGGCTTCTTGTTATCTGCTTCTTCTATCTTAAATTAACCCATTTCTGTTAATCTATTCTTTGCCACGTGGCTTGTGGCTTACCAGTGTCTTTACACGTTGCTTCTCATGGCAGTGGCTGGCAGTGTCTCCTCCCAGCCTTCTACTTCCCAGAATTCTCTTCTCTCTTGTCCCGCCTATACTTCCTGCCTGGCCACTGGCCAATCAGAACTTTATTTACACAGAGCGATATCCACAGCAACCTATCTCTGAATACTTATTATCATACAGGCTCAGTCCTTTGAAAGCTGCAGAGTTAACTGTTGCTAAAGATCTCTAAGTGGTGCTGGGCTTGCAATCTGTGTGTTCGACACAGAAAAGACCAAGAGAAGTCGTAACCCACCCATAGCTGGTAGGCTAAAGGGAACTGAGTCATTCCTTTCCTTAATGAGTTTTATTGCAAACTGGAGTACTGATAAGATGGTATCCCTAGAGCCAATGGAACATGAGTTTGTATATTTTTAATTTTTAAAGCCAATTGAAATGTATATAACTATTGACCTAAATTTGTCCTGCCCCATAGAATGAAAGATTAATTAACTGTGGTAGCTACTTTTGCTCCACTGTGCTAGCTGTAGTAACCAATTATGAAATGGCAATCCCAGAAACAGTAGTAGCGGTGGTCGTCACTGTTATAGCAGAAACAACAGCAGCAGTGATGTCAAACTCTCTTTTGGAGCGTGTGGGTATCCACTGGTATGGACACAACTCCAGGAACACAAACTGCCGAGGCCCATTATTCTTGATCCCAGCATGACTTCAGCTGGCAGCTCTGCAAAAGAACAACTAAGAACCATAATGGAAAAACAGGTAGCTCACAAGGAACAGAACTAATGGTCTTATAATGGCTATGTTCAGACTCACAAAATTTAAGGTCAGATGGTAACTTCTAAATAGAAATCTAATTCTCATGTGAAGTGAGTTAAAAATCAAGAGCTACCTTTATTATATTTGGAAACATTTAGAACCTATGTATCACATGATCATGTAGGATTTAATCCAACAATACCTCAAACAAGGATGACAATAATACTCTACAGGATTGGGATTTTTTTTTTTAGTGCAGTATAGTGTTATTATTTTTATCTGGCTAATGTTATCGCCTTAGTGTGTGATTTAAACCATTTAGGTTGCTGGAAATAATTTAACATATAGTCAACACTCAACATGCAGAAGCTAAATGAAATTATTATATTTGATATTATACTTATTGGACTAGACAGTCTGTCAATTTCATGACTAATCAGTATGTATTTGAGAAATTTGCTCTGAATTCAGGCTTATGAAACTTTCTACCTTTTTGTTTCAGTTTCAGGATTAGGCCACTCTGCTGTTTAACTCCCACAATAATTAATTAATTTATAAATAGTGTATAGTCAATCATCTCCCAAGGAAAGGTTTAAGGAGGTTGCATTAACTAGGAAACTACCATAAATTTATAATGAGACAGATTTCATATTCTCTCTTCAGCATGGAAGGTCAGTCCTCTGCTTAGGAAAAAAGAGTCACAGCCTCTCATTCCTCTGTCTGGGTCACACCAGGGGGAGGTGTGAGCCTTCTTAGTCCTCAGACACACAGACCTGGTTCACATTCTTCCATGTGAGGCAAGGAACTTAACCTCTCTGCACTCATTTTCTATCTAAAAGATGATAATATGTATGTTTTAGTGTTGCTTAGGGCATAGAACAGATTCTTAGATGGAAATTAGCATGACCTGCGTGCTAACCACAGTTAAACATCTTTCTGCTATGATGCCACACTGAACACACTGCTTTAAAACAGTCCTCATGCTACATTGTAATGGGAGCTTGAAGTTTCTTCATAACAGTTATGACCAACCATTGGTTTTAAGGTGCTTAACCTGTTTCTCCCAGGAAGCTGTGTGCTCCTGAAGGGCTGTAATTGTGGTGAGCCACAAGAATATGTTATAAGGAATCCAGCTGTGTATTAAAGCTATACCTTGACCAGGCCAAGGGTCAGTCAAGTGGGGAGTCATCTAGCATGGACTATTTGGTGTTACATAGCTCAATATTCAGCTGTGCCTTGTTATGAATTTCTTGTGCTCACAATTCCCATAGGATGTGTGTGTGTGAACTTTAAGTTCACATAGGCAAAGACAAGCTGGTGGAGAAGCATAGCTTTGTTTCTTGTGCTAATGAAGCTCAGACCATGCTCTTGCCTTGAGGCCTTGTGGCTCTCCAGAGCAATTGACTGAGAACAAAAGAAATTTTGACATATCAGATGGAAGGTAGAGTGGAGCCACATTCCTGATTGAGCCATAGCTGTAAAGACAGAATTTTGTCTTAGAGGAATAAAGTTAACAGACATAAGAACATAGTGTATATAGGGTTTTTTTTTTTTCCCCTCAGATATCCCATGCCAGATGTAGCGTCTTCCTGGTACTCTGGGCAATCCATATGTAATGTGTTTGCTTGGCCCAGTGACCCATCTCTGATCTCTAATTAATGCCCAGGATAAAGTTATTCAGTCATTAGTGGTTGGATGAATGAATTCAGACTTCTCTTTGAACGTGATAAGGGAGATGGGATTAACCAGCAATTAGTTGTTTTGAAATTTATTTTCTAATTTTTTTCTTTTTTCTTTCTTTCTTTCTTTCTTTCTTTCTTTCTTTCTTTCTTTCTTTCTTTCTTTTTTTTTTGCCAGAGCAGAGGATCAAACCCAGGGCCTTGTGCTTGATAGGCAAGCGCTCTACCACTGAGCTAAATCCCCAACCCCTATTTTCTAATTTTTTATAATTATTTTTCCTATTGTGTACTGTTTTAAGTTCCCTCAGGAAGGCAGTCAATGGGTGAAGGTTGTAATTCACATTTGACATTTATTCTGTGTATGTGTATGATCTGTATATGAGTGTATGCTTGTGTGGGTGCACATACTTATGTGTGCACCCAGCGGTCAACTTCAGGTTTTATTCCTCAGGAATCATCCACCTTGTCTTAATTAATCAATTAATTAATTTTCACATGTGGTATGTGTGCATATGTTGTTTGCATGTGTGTGGGTGTAAGTGTCTGTGCATGTGTGGGGGCCAGATGTTGACACTGGATGTTCTCTTGGGTCACTCCTTACCATAGCCTTTGAGGAAGGGTCATTAGCTTGCCTCAGGGGAATCCTGGTCTCTACTTCCTGAGTTCTGGGATGATAGGTGGGCTTCCAAGTATTCTAAGCATTCACACAGGGGAGGGGATCCCAATTTAGTTCCTGGTGTTTTCAGTTCAAGCACTCTACATACTAAGCCATCTTGCTAGTCCCCACTTTGTTTATTTGAGACCAGGGTCTCTCAATGGCCTGGAACTCTCTGAATAAGGTAAGCATGTCTACCAACAAGCCTCAGGGATCCATCTGTCTCTGTCTTTCCAATCTGGGATCTCAAGTGCATGCCACCATGCCTGATTTTTATTTTTATTTTTAAAACACAGTTTCTGGGGATCAAATTTTGGTCCCTGTGCTTTGTGACAAGAGCTTTAACAACATGGCTGTCTCCCCAGCCTGAGTTTTGACATTTTATTTTTCAAGCACTACTAGAGTACATTAGTGGTTTTCAGTTGGGGATTTTTGTGACATAGCTTCTGTCCTGGTTAGTTTGTGTCAGTTGACACAGATAGGGTCATTTGGATAAAGGAACCTCAACCGAGAAAAGACTCCACCAGATTGGCGAGTGGGAAAGTCTGTAGGGCATTTTCTTGATTGATGTGGGAGGGTCCAGCCCACTGCAGGTGGAGCCACCTCTGGGATGGCCCTGAGTTGTATAAGACAAAGAACTGAGCAAGCCACAAGTAGCAAGCCAGTAAGCAGTGTTCCTCCATGGTCTTTGCTTCAACTCTACTCTCCAGGTTCCTGCCCAGGTTCCCCAAGTGACAGACTCTGACCAGGACATGAAAGCTGAATAAACCCTTTCCCCATCAAGTTGCTTTTGTTCATGGTCTTTATTATAGCAAAAGAAAGCAAACTAACACATGTTTATCAAGGAGACGTTGGTAATATTGGAAGACTTTTTTAAAAAAAATCACAACCGAGAAGCTGCTGCTGGAAACGGGTATGTAGAGATCAGGGATAAGCAAACACCTTTTCTTCTCATGAAAAGCAAGCCTGAAAAATTAATAGTGTTAAGGTTAAGAACCCTGGCATAGATAGGTGTAGTGCTTAGAATTAATTTATATAGTTTCCAAAATTGACTGAGATGTAAATAAGAGAGACATAAGAATTGTTAAAGTTAGTTAATAAAATTGACTCTGATTAGTTTTTGACACTTTATTTACACATTATAAATGTTTATGTATTTATTTGTTGTTTGCTTTTTGTTACAACTTACTGATAGTATATGGAAATAAACATTTAAGAAGGCCTATTTACCAATATTTTCTATGGCAGTAAAGGAATTTGTAGAATATTGTAGTTTTTCTCGTTGTAAGCAATGGAGTGGTTTTAAAAGCATTCTTGGCTATTTATGCACTTCTAAATAACCAATTAGACAGATTCTAAAATGAACAGTTTATGCATCAATTTAGCCAAAACTATTTGGCAGAATACAAACTACCATATTGCTCATAGATTTTGCTTTATAGCTCAGGGCTGATAAATGAGACAAGGATACTGACTACTCATGGAGCTTGGTTTATTTGGGTATAACATCTGGGATAGTGAGAAGGCTATGCTGTAGTAACAAGATCTCAATGGTTCACTGCAACAAAGATTTATGTTTTCTTAGAGTCGAATGTGCATGTGTGTGACTCTGGCTGACAGAGATATCTCTGGGTAACAACCTGGCAGTGCAGACAGAGGAATTAGCCTGGAACTGCGCTCTTTAGAACAGATGGCTTCTCTAGTTGGTGTGGCAAGGAAAAGGAATAAGCGAAAATTCCATATTGCCCATTAATGCTTTTATCTAGAATCTGCACAAGTGATGTCCAGTAACATTTCATTGGTAAAGAAAAATCAGATGGTCCCAAATCAGGAACTGGGGAAATGTCACCCTCCCACAGTGCATCAGTGAAATAGAGACATTTCGAACATAAATGGTATTGATCAGCACTAGCCTTAGAATGTGTTTACTTTTATCTGTGACTGTTTATGTGCTTACTAAGGATATCTCACATAGAATTTCTGCAATTTCATTGTAGTAATTTGGTTCTTATATCTCATTCTCTGTATTTTTAGGCTGATTCTAAATGTTTGGGTTTCTCAATAAAAGTCTTGACCAGCTGCTGTGGTCTCTGTTTTCTCAAGCTAACATAGTCCAATGACTGCTGGAGGCTAAAGGCAAAACTGGTGGTCTTTTCAGTCACGTATTGATGAGTAATCAAAGCATTGTGTTCTGAAACAAAACAAATTATGATACAGCATAACAATGATTGATTTAAAGGTGAAATAAAGAGACTTCAATGAATTTTTGCCATAGGGCAGAGTGCTTTTAGCTATGTCCAGATGAAAGCATTTCCTGTGCTCCATGAATGTTTTACTGAGCAGCTTTGAGAAGCAAAGGTTATATGCCTAAATTTGTATTCAACTTTGTTTTGTGTATTTCCTTAGTGGTCTTCATTTTGATGGAAATGATTACATTATCTTGTTTTCTATAACAGCATTTCTCCAGGAACCTATTATTGTAGAAATAAGGGTTTCTTCCTTCTCCCTCTCTTCTTCTCTGTCTTTGAGATTATAATATAATTACAACATTTCTCCCTTCCGCTTCCTCTCCAGTCCCTCCATATATCCCCACTCCTTCAAATTTATGGCCTCTTTTTCATTGATTGCTACTGCATATGCATGTGTTTATGAATATACTTACATGTTCTTAAATGTAACCTGTTCAGTTCATAAAATGTTACTTATATGTATTTTTCAGGGCTGGCCATTTGACATTGGATAACCAATTGGTAAGCTCTTCCCTAGGAAAGATCACCTCTCCCATTCCAAGTTTTTCTCAGGTGCCTATAGTTTTTTTGTGTAGGGGTAATGCCTAGTGGGCTTTTCTCTTTCCAGTTTGTTACAGAGAGAGACAACCAACAGTTCTACTCAGCTATGATCCCTATGAACCACATCGATGACCATCATGACATAACAACCCTAACGATGCAGCAGTGGCATGCGTACCTTGGCAGTAACCAACAGCTCTCTAATTGAACTTAAGACCCATTCAATAAGAGAGAAACCATGCCTAGTACTGGAGACTAATTACTAATTACTCAGTGCTAGCGAAGTCTTTTTTATTGGAGGAGAACTTATAACCTCTAATTTACTAAACCAGCATAAACCCTAACAATATATAAACATTTGTACTTATACCCCTAGATAAGTACAGTAGTCATACCTTATCAAGGAAACTTCTGTTTACAACAGAAGGTCTTCTTTTATAAAATAGAATTCAATATTTCTATTCTGTGTCTCACTAGCAGCTTGGTAAGAGAAACTGAATAATTCAATTGGTGGCCATATTAACCATTCTAGATCACTGCATAGAGCTGAGTGAGACTGGGTAGAGAACTACATCCACCATCCCTCACTTTACAATGTAACTCTAGTTATTGAATATATAATATAAATATATTATTGTAGAGTCTGAAACTCTATTGTGCCATTATGAATTCAACAAAAACTATTGTCTACCCTACATGACTGGCATCATGATAGGTGCTATGGATTAGGATAAGATAATATGCCAGCTCCTCCCCTCCAAGACCTTCTGTTTAGCAGATTAGGATTATAGGGAGAACATAGAAAGCTTTCATTCATTTCACATACTTGAATTGGGCACTGAGTTGAAACAGACACAAGAAAACACTTGACTGAATGAAAGGGAGTAGAGTAGAATATCTAGGCAACCAAACCATCTGGAATTAAATTGCATTGTGGGGCCTCATAGATTCTCTTGAGATACCTAATTGCCTCAGTTTTCTCATTGTAAAATTGGGTTGATGCAAATTTTACTTATCTTTGTGATCTTGAGTTAGGATGTAAAACACCGTGTAAATCTAGGCTGTTCCCGCCATTCTTTCTTCTCATGCTTTCCTACTTCTCAAATTTACAGTCTTTCTCACTATTCCTCCTTTAGTTCTCTTAGACAAACTATTAACTAGGACATTATAGTTAAGATATTGTGATTTAAGAAGTTTGTGTTTATTCTGCCTTGTTCTTGGTTACTGACTTGAGCTCTTAATTTCCGTGGAATCTCCTGGATGATCAGAGAGTCTTCTGGTTGGGCCAGTAAATAAGGGCTGGCCATCAGAAAGTCTAAACTATGATTGCAAATGTGGAACTTTCACTCACTCCTCTATCCTCCAGAGAGAGGAACTGAAGACTGAGTGAATAATTGATCATGACTGTCCAATATAGTCTTCAACGCTTTTCCCAGAGGACACGTTTATAGCATCAGTGTGTGGAGGTTCTTGGGGCCTTGCTGGTGTGCATCTCCCTCTGGTAGCTCATTTCTGTCCTTTACTTTATCCTTTATATATAATCACAAACAAGGGTTTTCATGGGCTTTATGAATCCATCTAGTTCATGAACCTGCACAGAGGCTTGTGGGATGACCTTGGCTTTTTTAGAGACATTAAAAACATGACCTCCTAAAATATGACATTTTGGTGTTCACTTCTCAAAACCATGAGCATTTTGGGGACAGTTTTCAACAATGAAGTCAATGGATTTCTGAGCTCCTCCAAAAGGAACCCACCTGCTAGGAATCTGCCTTGGAATGTTGATCAACCAGTGAAGATTTGCCAGCTCCTGACTAAGCAGACTGACACTTACTCTTTCCAAGGCTTCTTTGAGACAGACCTTTTATCTATATTACAAGACAATCTTCATTCACCTTTCCTTGAACAACTGTCACTACTGCCCCGGAAGGCCAAATATTCATTTTTGTAGCCTAGGTTGCCTTAGAAGCATCAATAAGCTGTCTTTTTTCAAGGCTTAGATTTTATGGGACTAGTATGACTTTTGTATGCAATTAAATATGACTTGTTTTCCTTCTTTTTTTCAGCCATATCAATCGGTGTATAGCTCAGCTAAGGATGCTCCATGGGCAGAAGCTGTTTTTCTTGTCCTTTTGATTTGTAGCTGGGGGTAAGAAGTATTGGGAGCCTGGTCTTATAATTGGTGTCTGAAATGGAGCAGTCTTGTGGGACTGAGCCCTTAGACTGAGGGATGTGATGCCAGCCAGCTCTCTGTAGACTTTGTTAAGGTTGAAAGGCACTGAAGGACACTGACTGGGTATCTGACAGTTTGGAGAATTGCTGATTATGGGGGAAAAAACCCACATGTTTAATGGGCAGAAGCATTTTGATAGTACATGAGAAAAACATTAATTTTCTTACATAACGCTTTATCTAAAAACCCATTAAAATAATTGTTTGAAAAACCTAGTGGAAAATGTAACAGTAAAATTTTTTAAAATCTGTTTTTTTCAATTATATGGTTTCCTACCTTTTAGTTCTAGGGGGAAAGCCAATGCCAATCACATTTTTCAGGGGACTTAACCACGTACAATGCCTGGTACAAGGACAAGGCAATCTAATTTGGAGGACAGGTTTTAGAGGAGTCTCTTCAGTTTTTCCAGGCTTTGAATTCTGAACTGTTTCCTGCTGGCCTCCATCACCAGAACCCAGCTCTTATTCCATGTGTGGGCATTCATCAAAAGTGTACAGAGTTGTCAACAACCTGTGGGGCCACCTTGGCAGCTGAGCAGCAAGTGCCTGCTACTTTACAATTTTATACTACCTTTGTGAAAGGCCTTCTACAGTGTGATTTAACTCTGCCAAGGAATAGGTACAGAGAGAACTCAGTGGAGACCCATTCTCTGGTAATATTTGCATTTTATAGGAAGCATACATATAAATTTCCCATTCTATAGTAATATGGTTTTAATCTTAATGGATGCCATTTTGGTGGTTCTCTTCAGAGAGTGGAATTAACATTCATATGTGAATGGGAAATGTTAAAGTGTTATTAGTCTCCTGAGGGCTTTGCTTCTAGCTCTGCAGTTTCAAAGATTTCATCATACTTTAGGTATAGCAAAATACCATTTCTACTTATTAGACAGAAACTCTCCAAGGTTTCTGTATACTTCATTCTAGAGTTTGATTTTTCAAAATGGAAACAACTGTTTTTCCTGAATCCTGAAAATAACCTCATATCAAAAATCGATTGAAAACCCCACAAGAAACTGTCATGAATGTTGTTAGAAACTTGTTTTTAGGATGATGCCCTTCTCAGGATTAGTAACACAGTGCTTAATTAAGTCATCTAAGTTAACACAGTTCTGTGAAGTTGTATGAGTTCTCTTAGTGTGTTTATTGATCCACTCTTTGCTTCGTCCTATGGAGTTGGAAGTGAAATGCCTGATTTTCAGTGTATTTTTCATTTTTTGCTTCTAGAGAAGACATAGGTGAGGATTTGTATGTAAATCACATAAAGCAACCTCAGGCTTGAGAGTCTTAGCTTCTTGCTTCTGCTACACTACACCCCTTCCTCTTTAAATATGGAGTCCTTTTTCAAAGATGTCTCAGACCTTGAACATTTTACCTTATTTTGAGATGCTTATTAGGTTAAAACTAGAATAGTATTCCAGGGTTTCGTTATCTGTTTATTTAGTAAGAGGGGCATGAAATGAGTGTAACTTCATTTGAACAACACATGCCCACCACCACATGTAAGCCTTAATATTGATCTTTCACATGGAAAAAATTTTTCAATAGACTCAAAGTTTTTATTTTGTATTAAATCCTTAAGGTGGTGTCTTTCATGACAAAGACGAAATTTCTGATTCTCAATAAACCTCAGTAAAGGGAAGGTGTAACACAGGTACACAAACAGAGATAGGGTATAACAGGAAGTTCAGGACTGTGGGTAGGGCAGCTGAACGTCACAAAAACCTGCACCATAGGTTCTATTTATACATAATGTAGGATGTTCTCAAGCAAGAGGTTGAAGATCTCAAATATTGTATGTTAAGAGAATTCACCCTGATTTTATCAGAGTATGTTTTATGCATGTGTTGAAATAACATACACTACCCTATTGGTATTAATTCATGTTAATAAAAATTCTTCCAAATAAAAATAAACAAAGCAAATCCAAATAAAGAATGTCTACTGAGGGTCTTAATTGATGATGTTCTCATTTTTTCATATCCTATTCTGTTGCAAAGGATGAGGTAACTAGTGGGTAAGCTACATGACCAATAGCATATACTTCTCAAGTGACAAAGCTCATGACCAATAGCATATACTTCTCAAGTGACAAAGCTCAGATTTAACTAAGTCTTTATTATCTCTGAGAGTTCGCTTCAACATTGCAATCCCAACTAGCTGCCTCAGGTTTCAGTGCATGAAAATTTTCTGTCTCAATACTATAGGAAAATTGCATTTTCAGGAAATTTCCAGGTGATTTGCATGTACATTAAAGATTCAGACTAGAAGTATGATTCTTTTTTTTTTTTTTTTTTTTTTTTTTTGATTTTTTGAGACAGCGTTTCTCTGTAGCTTTTGAGGCTATCCTGGACCTCGCTTTGTAGACTAGGCTAGACTCGAACTCACAGAGATCTGCCTGCCTCTGCCTCCCAAGTACTGGGATTACAGGTATGTGCCACCACCGCCCGGCTAGAAGTATGATTCCTAAAAATAGTTTTAGATAGTTAAATACATGGCATTGTAAAGATTCTGTGTGCAAGGCTTGTTAGTTTCTGGGATTTTATGGTTTTTACTTGATTAAAGTATCTGTCAATTGTTCTGCTTCCACACGTGGTTTTAAGCTTGTCTACAAGGGTCATGTATTATGTTTGTGCCTGTGTAGTTTATTAGTGATATGTTTTGGTGGAATTATTGTCAGTTAAGATGGCCTTGTGCTCATAAAATAAGGAAAATCGATTCTGTCCTAACTGCCTTTTCTCTCCATATAGCTAGATGATCTTGACACATTCTCCCTCCAGACTTCCTTTTGCTTGCTTAAGCCTTATTATTATTTTTTTAGCCTTCTTTATTTATGCCTTTCAAACATGAGAGGTTATGTCTAGTGATAAAATTCACTTAAAAGAGGCATGATAAAAGAGAAATTATAGAAGCAGATTTAGGAAGGGGAAACTCACTTGTATCATGCATATGAAATGAATTGGTTTCTATGCTTGAAAACTGAATTCTCGTCTTTTGGGCAGTGAAGTCAAGCAGGGAAATATAAGAAGCAACCTGCTTTTTAAAGCAGGATGACTGGAATCATTTATGTTCATCTAGACAGGAACGTATTTTTCTGCCACTAAATACAAAGGAAAACATCAAGCATCTCTTTGTCTGAAAATTCTTAAGGTAGCATAATAGTTTTGCTGAAAAAAGACCCATTAAGTATGACTTTGTCTGCCTTTAATAAATGCTAAGGTCATCATTTTGAGGTTAGATTTTGTGAAGCAGTTTTGGGGGCATTGAAAACAGATACTGCAGTGCATTTTTCTTAATGATCAAATAACAGCACCATGACAAGAGTGTGACAGCTTTGTCTGAATGGATCATATGTTAATCTCATAGATGAGCCTCCTCAGAATGGTAGATACATCTGAAGTAGAGTTTTAGTTAGTGTTAAATCCATTAGTTTAAATTTTCCCTTAAGTATGAAAACTAAACTGATAAAATGTTCTGTTGTTGGCTGGGGGAGGCTCAGGGTACCAGGCATGCTGGCAGGGAGGCTGGCATCCTGCTGAGGAGCATTTTTCTCCTCTTAGTGGGAACTCTCATGGCTGAAAAACCTCTTCATTCTATGAAGGAGGGTACCAGTATGTTTTCTAGTCTGTTTTAAAAATAAAGCAGTTTTTAGTGTCTTATCTAGAATTGCTAAAGTTTATTAAAGAGGATAGACACATACTAGCTGAATACAAATTTAAAAAGTAAAATCTCAGTCAACCATATTAAGGCCATTTGACATTAAACAGTGATGAAGCTTAGGTTCGCTGTGGATTCTCTGCCTGAGAGTAGAATGTTTATAGAATGAAGTATGGGTCCAACTCTGAAGGTATTTTCAAACTGGTAAGAAAACAAATTCCCAACCATTATTTTAGAAAACAATGTTCTGTACCTGACTTTTTCTTTTGGACCACCACCCAAATCATGGCATGGAGATAGTTTGAATGCTCGGCCTACCTTTGGCTCATTTCTGGCCAGCTCTTTTAACTTAAGTTAACCTGTTTCTCTTTATCTACCCTTGCCTTGGGGCTTTTTCCTTTTCTTCCTTCTGTGTATCTTACTTTCATTGCTTCCCCTGTTTGGCTACTGGCTGGCCCCAGGCATGCCCCTGGTTCTCTCCTCTCTTTTTCTACTTCTCTCTGCTTACCAGCCCTGCCTAGCTTCTCTGCCTAGCTATTGGCCATTCAGCTCTTTATTAGACCATCAGATACCTTAGGCAGGCAAGGTGAAACAAATCTAACACATCTTTACATAATGAAACACATGTCCTTATATTGTTAAACAAATGCAGCATAAATAAATGTAACATACCTTTACACAGTTAAAGTAATATTCTACAGCATAAACACATGTAACACATCTTTGCCCAATTAAAGTAATATTTTACAACAATGTTCTATGTGTATTATTTCAAATAAGGACACATCCTTAAGGATTTTGAAGTACCTACAAATGTTTGTTGAGAAATATTTGTTCTTGTGAGGACAAAAGTCTCCATTTGAGAGAAAAACCTTAGGTCATTCTTGTGCAGAATTCTTTGACCAACACTTTTGGAATGATCATCTTATCTTTAATGAATTGACTGGTGACACTTTGGGAATGATCGTCTTACCTTAATGAATTGGCTGGCCATCTTGGCTGAATGGAGACCCAGTTAAAGTGTGAACAGTAAGGTCATCTGTAAAAAGCGATTGTAATAATCACACTTACAATTTTACTTGAAGGGAGTTGTCCATGTTAATGTCCAGGCATGAAATGTAATGATCTGCTTTATTATTGTTAATTTATGCTTAAGCTTCCCTTTGCTCTTCTTTTTAACCAACATAACAATTATATGGTCTAACTATTTGCCTCAGGGAAATGCTGTAATGGGACTAATTAAATATTTAATATTTTAAAGGACTTCAACAACCTTGTAAGTAATAAGTTAAGAGGAGATAAAACCATAATGATCATCACTTCAGTGAAGGAATGTTAATGAAGCCCTGGAACAGGCATCCCTTGGATGGCCATGTCTTGTGTCTGTGGGGAGGCAGAACAGCTTAATGGCTGAGAAATGACCTTGGTCACCTAAGGTGATTCCTCTACATCCTAAATTTGAGGCCTAGAGCAAACTTCTTCAGCTTTCTAAGCTAATTAAAGTTTTCCCAGTACCACCCATAATATCACCCAGCCTTTCAGATTATTGTGATAGCATGTATGTGTTTAATAAAGCATAGTCATTTTTAATATGAATTTGTTCCATAGACAAAAATATTAAAGAATTGGAAACGTGCATTTTTTAAAAGTAGAAATGTATCTAGGATTTGAAAGTATTATGCACTTTACACTTAATTCCATATGGAAAGGAGGAAGAGGAAATGGGAAGAAGAAAAGGAATATGGGATGGCAAATTTTAGAGGTCAACTCACTGCATTATTGAATGCTGGTAAAACATTATTTTTGGGTGTGTGAGTCAGGAAGTCCAGAGCAGACTTTTCTGAGTCTGGAAGACTAAGTTGGGAGATCCATCTCAATGTGGGTTTCAACCATATAATAAGCTGGTGGTCTAGATGGACCAAAACCAATGTAGAGGTGAGCTAGGCAAGCTAGTCATCTCTCCTCCCTAAAGCTGGGTCCATTTGGCTTTTCCTTTTTTCCATGTGGACATTAGACCTCAGGATTCTATTTATTCCCCTCCTCCACTCTCTACACCAGGTCCTTAGGCCTTTGGTCTTGGACCAAATCATGCTGTTTCCATGTCACCAGTGTCTCCAGCTGGTGATCTTATTGATGACACTTGAACCGAGTTTCTACTTGGAAAATATGACCATCAGCTAATTAACCTAAAGTTATCGTTCTCATCCATTATTTCTCAAAGTGTCCAGAGATTTCTACTCCAGAATCCCAGATTTCTATCCCAGAATGTTTTAAATGGGAGTTTTGTCCTCACCTGAATTATTATTCTGCATTCTTTGCAAACATTTCTAGTTGCTTCTGGAGCATACCATAATAAATAAATGTAAAACATTTCGTTATTAAGGTATTTCTTAGCCACCATAATAGCTAATAAGTGAACTTTCCACAGACTGTTCGTTCTTTCTTTCTTTCTGTCTGCCTGTCTGTCTTTCTTTCTTTCTTTCTTTCTTTCTTTCTTTCTTTCTTTCTTTCTTTCTTTCTTTCTTTCTTTCGTTCTTCCTATCTATCTATCTATCTATCTATCTATCTATCTATCTATCTATCTATCATTTATCATCATCTATCACTAAACCTGTCTGTATGGACCTTTAGGAATACAGGGAAGGAAAAATTATCCCTGAGTTCAGTATTACCCAGGAGCTACAGGCAAAGAACAGTCCATGTAGAGGGTGTCGATGTGTGTAAGTCTGTGTGGTCAGTGTGAAAATGCCCTCAACTACGATGGGAACACCATAACACTGTCAAGGGCACAGCACCAGGTATATAGGAAGCTCCTTTGCTTTCTAGGGTGAGGTGAATGAAAATGAATCAGCAGAAAGTTATCATGACATTTTTGTTTTCAAAATTCTTATACAAAGAGGAGTTGATTAAGAAAGATTAAAAATTTCCCTTTGGAAACTAAATCAGAATCGAATAAGTATTTTAAACATATAGAAGTATCTAAGTAGTTTTGAAAGCTCACCCTTTTATTTGCAGCATATTTTTTGTTTTTGTTTGCTTGTTTTTTCTTAAAGATAGTGAGAAAAGAACATAAATTTGGGTTGTTAGGATGGTAGGGAAGATATGGGAGAAATTGGAAGAGGGGAAAACATTACTATACAGTGTGTTTTTAAAAAGAGAATCTAAATGTAAAATTTATCTACTTTTTATGATATGAGTTATGAATTGTGGAGAGTGGCAAATGATGATTCTGTGTACTCTCCATGCTCACCACTTTCATCTGTGTTCTGAGGCAAAAGGACAGAGGGAATATTGTTCCTAACTTCATTCATTTAACATGTATTTATGATAGCTATGTTGCCAGATTGTTCCTAAGAGAGAGGTTGGGGACTATATTTTCTCAGCTGTACATTTCTCCTGTTCCTTTAAATGCCCTATCAGTAGGTGCTCTTGATTAACTTTTAAAGATTTATTAGCTGCACATTGGATTCTTAAGGACTTTCAGAGAATCAGGGTCACCCTCACCTTCCTCTTATTCAGCGCATATAGAGGTGATCTGCATTATTTGTAGATTCTACTTTTAAAACCGATTCTACTTTATGAAATGCATTTGTCAACTCTTGAAGTCAACCCTAGTGCTGGTGTCCACTCCCAGCCCTTTAAAGACATGCTTATTCTTTCTAGGACACCTCCAGGGCTGCCATAAGGCAATTTAATGAGTATTTGGGTTTCCTTGGTATTTAGATAACTCTAGCTTCATGTTTTTTTCTTAATGGGATTATTTTCTTTGATATTAAGTATCCTTTGAAAATAATCTGGGAGTCTTTGAAAAATACATTTACACTCATAAACTTATAAACTAGACACACCAGCCATCCTTTGCTTTAAAATAGTTTTTACACAATTACTTTTTCCTCCTCCAAAGCTTCAGACTAATGAGATATGTTTGAAATCATTTTAGGAACACTGAGAGATACAGTCCCATGAAAAACTCAATCATACTACACAAACAACCCAAGCCTCAATTGAAGTGAAAATTGGAAAATAGATATTATAGTTGCCTGGAGGTAGCAATCATTCTTCTGCATAGATATAATCAAAATTTAAAAAAATGAAATCATTACAAGTTTTAGAAATTACTATAGTTTGGGATATGTCCCTCAAAGTTTGGGATATGTGTAGTTACAGTTTTTCTACCTGGCCCACAGTCAGGACAAATCTCTCTTACCCGCCAGGCGCATAGACGCTTAGACCCAACCAAGTAAACACACAGAAACTTATATTGCTTACAAACTGTATGGCCGTGGCAGGCTTCTTGTTATCTAGTTCTTATATCTTAAATTAACCCATTTCTATTAGTCTATACTTTGCCACTTGGTTTATGGCTTACCAGTACCTTATATCTTTCTTGTCATGGCAGCAGCTGGCAGTGTCTCTCTCCCCAGCCTTCACTTTCCAGCATTCTCCTCTTCCTTGTCCCGCCTACCCTATCCTTCCTGCCTGGCTACTGGCCAATCAGCACTTTATTTATTTCAACCAATCATATCAACACATTTGACATACAGAACATCCCACAGCAGATATGTTCCTGTGTCCCCTAAAAGTTCACTTTGAGAACTTTTAGGAAGTAGATTCTGGTGGGAGGGTCTTGAACATCTGCGCTGTGCCTCTGAAGGACATTTGGTGTCTCATCTCACAAAACTGTTGCCTTTGCCTCTTGGCTGTTGAGGCAAGTAGTGGGAGCCTACTATGTTCCCATCCATGACATGCTGCCTCACTCATAGCCAAACATCATGATCACTGCCTAGAACCATCAGAGACATGAATTAAAACAAACATTCTCATACAAGTTATTTTAGCTACACAGTTATGGTAGCAAGAACCTAATGCACAAATCATACAATATGCATCCTTCAATTGAAGAAATGACAAGCATAAAAAGTATCACCATCTTGTTTAACCTTAAAACAGACCTATAATATAGTAGCAGCATATTCTCCCCCTTCCAAACTACATCAGGGGGCTGCAGAGATGGCTCAGTAAAGACCACACACTGCATTTGCAAAAGACCTGAGTTTAATTCCTAGCAACCTTGTTGGGGGCTCACAAACACCTACACTCCATGTCCAGGAGGATCTAGTCTGTCTCTGGATACACATGCACATACCTACCACCAGGCAGATGCACACATACATAATTAAAATACCATCTTTAAAATTTACTAGGAAAAGAGTCAAATCATTCAAAGAGGTAAAATTCCTGTCTTAAGGTCAGGAAACCTGATGTGTGGTCAGGTTGACTTTCTAATGGCCTAATGTGCAAACTCAGAATCACTCTGCTTCTTCAGCTGTAGTGAGGAGAGGGGATGGCAATATTTTCTCCTCAGAAGCTGTCCTTTTGTTGTTTTATATAAATGTGTTATTGTTCATATGTGTATAAAAATTATAGTTTCTTTAATAACTGGGCAAATCGCTTTTGTGTCCTCTTATTTTTTCTTAACTTTAACAGATAACAAATTAAATATATTGTTGGCACACATCTGCAAACTCAGCATTTGGGAGGCAGAGGCAAGAGGATTGAAAGTCTGGGGATAATCTCACTTTAGAGAAAATCCCTTTCTCAAAACAAAACAACAAAAAGAAACCCTAGCTCTAGGTATACTTTCCACAATTTATTTGAACCTGTACACAGACACAGACACAGACACACACAGACACACACAGACACACAGACACACAGACACACACACACACAGACACACACACACACACACACACACACACACACACACACACTCAGCCAATAGACTCAGAATAATATTCTTTCCATGTGGTGTCATGTGATCTATGTTCAATCTTGAAGAAAGAATCATTGACCATTCCCAGCACTTCAGCATGGTAATAGATTTGCTTACCTGTTGCAGACACACTGGTTCCAGCATCCTTTAGAGCCCGCAAAGGCTGTAAGTCCCTACACTTGAATTGTTGATATCTTGCAGCTGACAGTCCCTTTATGGTAGAATGTCCGCCTCTCAGGGTTGCCTGTCAGAGGCCTCGACTGTAGAACTGTAACACAATTTGCTGTTCAAAACCTATGGTCAGGTGTGGTGGGCTGTGGATCCCAGCTCTGGTGCAGCTTCTCCTCTCTGTGTTCTATGCCCTGTGCTGTAGTCCTTGGCACAGTATTGCTAAAATGTCACTGAATAGGACAATTCTCAGACTGTGTTTTGAATCATTACTGCTCCTTAGGCCCTTTTACCAATCCTCGCATTAGGTTTGCCTCTAGATAAGATGTGTGCTAGCATGATTTCCAGTGTCTGTAGTTAAGACCCAACTTCTCCCTGTTTGACAGTATCTCCTCCTCCATCCTGACAGACCAAAAGATCTGGGATAATTTGGACCTACTAATCATTTGCCCTAGGTAGAAGACATATATCAAACTAACAGAAATTTCTATTTTTTAGATCCTCAAAAGATAGAAGTGGTGGCACATGCCTTTAATCCCAGCACTCGGGAGGCAGAGGCAGGTGGATCTTTGTGAGTTTGAGGCCAGCCTGGTCTACCAAGTGAGATCCAGGAAAAGCGTAAAGCTATACAGAGAAACCCTGTCTCGAAAAACCAAAAACCAAACAAACAAATAAACAAATAAACAAAAAGGACAGAAATAAATCTGTCTCCCCTAGGAAGCAAACCTAACACAAGTAAAAATGGAGACTATCAAAAGCCTTGGAGTTTGGTTTGATAAATGACCTTTCTTTTCCTGTCCCTCACATCTGTTACCTGTGTTTGTAAGAAACACTTGATCTACAGTGTTGAGGATTAACACTTGGTGAGGCATACACTAACTTCACAAAAATCTGCTGTAGGTTGATAAAGAGAAATAAGGCTTGTAGTTAGAGTTTTCCTGCCTGGCCCAGTCAGGACAAATCTCTCTTACCTGCCAATCCCACAGTCATTCAGACCCAACCAAGAAAGCACACAAAAACTTACATTGTTTACAAACTGTATGGCCGTGGCAGGCTGCTTGTTATCTACTTCTTCTCTCTTAAATTAACCCATTTCTGTTAGTCTATACTTTGCCACATGGCTTGTGGCTTACCAGTGTCTTTACATGTTGTTTTTCATGGTGGCGGCTGGCGGTGTCTTCCTCCAGCCTTCTACTTCCCAGAATTCTCTTCTCTCTTGTCCCGCCTATACTTCCTGCCTGGCCACTGGCCAATCAGAACTTTATTTACACAGAGCGATATCCACAGCACTTCCCCTTTTCTTTTTTTGTTTTTTTAAAAGGAAGGTTTTAACTTTTACATAGTAAAATTACATATATCAAAACAATTATCAAGCAAGAATTACAGTTATAATATTAAAGAAGATATCCTATCATATTTGTGAGTCTAAGGTTTTATATCTAACTTATCTTTTATCATAATTGAGGAAATTATAACTATCTAGTCTTTAACCACATCAAAGACCCGAGAAGGATATATTACCTGAGAACCGGGAGAAGGATGTAAGCATTTTTCCGGAGTCTTGTAAGAGTAGACAGAGACAGCTGGCAGCCTGGACAGTCACCTAATGTTCCTTTGTAAAGTTGGGGCATTTGTCTTCAGCCCACAGGGCTAGAGTCTCTTGGTCACTTTTCTCAGTGTCCTGTAGAATGTCTGGCAGTTTCCTCTGCGAAGCAGGAACCTGAGGACCATTTTGTCAAGCAAAGTTTAGTGGTCACCTTTCTATAGGTCCTGCATGTCCAGTTGATCGAGCAGTCCAGGCAAGAACAGTTTCTTGCCCAAATGGCTATTTTTGTCAAGGTGAAGATAAACTCTATATAGAGTGTCTTCAATGCCCATCCTCCTCTCTGAAGTAAATTGGTGCTGCCAGGAGCAGACATGTCTCACTGTCCAGAAAGTCTAAATTTTAAAAGTATTTTAAATGCCATATTCTATAGGTCTTTGAAGTATTTGAAGATTACCTATCTATCTGAAATATCTCTATGTATATCTAGAAGACTTAACTAACATGGCTACGAGTATGATTATCATAGATGATCAATTATTAATCTATTTTTAATTATTCATTACAATTTAAAATGAGCTATACAAACATAATACCTTAAACAGGATTAGAAATATACACATAGTATAACAAAATTAACTTTAAGTTTGCATCAATAGACTAAAATCTATACCAATGTAAAACATTTTAAATGAGTTGTTGCTCTTTAGAAGTAAGTTCATTAATCTACCCTTTCATCCTATCATATCTATATCATATCCCCTTTTTATCTTTAGAAAAAGATTGTATTTATAATCAACCTGTTTTAAATAAAATAGTGTTTTTTTCCTGTCCCACGCCAGAGGGCTCTTCTGATTTGGGACATAAGAATCTCTTAACCTTTTTTTTTTAGCAATATGTCTGGGTTTAGAGAAGGAGTGAGCCAATTTCATCTCCAAAGCCAGCTGGGAATTTGGGCGTAGTTTTTCTTACTACTTCCTGCTGAAGGGGGGCGCTGTATCTTATGGGGACATAAAGAAAATTTTAGGATTATGAAGTAGTCCATGAGGGTAAACCTCTGAGCCAGTTGCCTTGAAACCATTTTGGATGTTGGATCATCTGGGCCATGGTGTCATCGGAGACCTTTCAGGTGGTCTTGGCTGATCAAACCTGATGTACCTTAATCTGGAACAAATCCACAGCCTCTGGCTTTCTGTGGAAACAAAAGCAGAGACTCTTTTCCAAAGCAACATATCCTTATATCCAAATTTTGAAGTCAAGGTACCTTTAAAATTTACATATTTGTTTAACTCAACAGTTTTTACAATCAAATCTTTTTTTGTAGTTAAAAATCCCAAAGACAAGACAAACCAGATTCTCTGTGTAATATCCATCTTTGTAAGATTGAAACGCCGCTGTGGCTGCTGGCTCCACCCACCTTAGCTGCCCAACATGGCGGTGGTACAGTTTACTGCCAGCTCTGGGTCTGGAGCCATGTGTAGCATCAACTATCAGAAGCAGTTTTATCAAAGCAGTGCATAGCCCAGAAACTTATTTTTTTTTTTAAACTACCAAAGGCTAAATCCACCACGTAGTAGAGTAAAGTGTTGCTTGTAGATTCCTCATTCCCGCCATACTGCAGGTTAGACACACATGCCAGGAACCCGCCATAGTAGCTCAAATCGGCAGGCTGCCATCAACTTGAGAGAGACAACTAGGAAGCTGTTTTTAGCTCCGTTTTAGAATCTTTTTTCTCAGGTTTTAGGTGGAAATTCTTGCCCCATGTTGGGCGCCATTTGTAGTTAGATTTTCCTGCCTGGCCCAGTCAGGACAAATCTCTCTTACCCGCCAGTCCCACAGTCATTCAGACCCAACCAAGAAAGCACACAGAAACTTACATTGTTTAGAAACTGTATGGCCATGGCAGGCTTCTTGTTATCTACTTTTTTTTAATCTTAAATTAACCCATTTCTGCTTATCTATACTTTGCCACATGGCTTGTGGCTTACCAGGTGTCTTTACATGTTGTTTTTCATGGTGGCGGCTGGCGGTGTCTCCCTCCAGCCTTCTACTTCCCAGAATTCTCTTCTCTCTTGTCCCGCCTATACTTCCTGCCTGGCCACTGGCCAATCAGAACTTTATTTACACAGAGCGATATCCACAACAAAGGCTTTCATCATTCGTTATACTAGAATAACATTTTGACTACCTTATTGGCCCCAGGCATTGTTACTTAGACATTAAGAATAACTTCATAATGTTACTCAGCACGTTATTGTGGAATTTTCACAGGTCAATACCAGCTATACCTTATAAAGAAATGTTTATGCTATGCAAATAATTAATATTAATGTGTCATGTCAAATAACCAATTATTTAAATCTATGTCCCATACACTCTCCCCTCTCTCCTCTTCCCTTCTCTCCCTTCCCCTCCCCCCTTCTGGATATAGCCGTGACTATCATAGTGGAGAGTATGGTAGCAGGCAGGCATGGCACTGGAGCTGAGAACTTACATCCTATCCACAAACTGGAATCAGACGGTTGGGCCTGGCATGAGCTTGTGAAACTCAAAGCTAATCCCCAGTGACACACTTCCTCCAACAAGCACATACATTTGAATACACCGAAAACAATTCCACCAACTGAGAACCAAACCTTCAAATAGACAAGCTTATGGGGCCATTCTCATTTAAACTACCACATCTATCTGGTATTGGACATGAGAATATTTCCAAATTTTTATTACTATTCAAGTTTAGAAAGCCTTAATTTTTCTTTTATATTTTTATCTATCTTCTTCACAAAAATGAAACTAAGTCATTGTCACAGAACATTTCATCAAAGCATTACTTTCGGAAACATCAACTCCTAATATACATCAGAAACAGTGTTGTCTTCTGGATCAATGTTGGTGATTATTACAAAATAAGTAAAAGATACAATTTATTACCTTAGTCACATAGCTACTGTCTCACACATGCCAGATTGCTCTTTAGAGACTGAACACATTGAAGAACCACCAGTCTTTCTAATTTCCTTCAACTTTACTAATATTTGCTCTAAAATTTTATTCTTGCTAGTTTAATAGCTATATAAATGCTCATTAAAATAGTTTAATTTGAATTTCTGTAGCTTCAAGTTAATATATGTATCTCCAAAATAAATTTACCTTTTATTTTATGTTATTGGACAATTGGCAGATTATGTTACCTTTTATCAAATATATATTTTAGTTTTTCTTATACTACTATTTTGCATTTGAAATAGCTAATAATCAGACTACTGTAGTTTAGATGTTAAAGGAAGATCTCATGTTTTAAAAGCATGGTCCTTGGACTATTGCTCCTGTGGAGTGGTAGAAAGTTTAAAATGGTGCCTCCTATGGGTTCTCCAAGTCAGTGGAGGTTTCCCTTTGTAGAAAGTCTTGGGACTTTAGTCCTTTCCTGTCCTTTTGCATCCTGGTCAATGGGTGAATTGTATTGGTCTATTATTTAGTCCTACCGTGAAATTCTGTGTTGCCATAGAAGAAAATCGGTGAGACCAACTGATCATGGGCTGAGACCTCTAAAACTGTGAGACAAAATAAACCTCTGTATTTGTAAGTTGAATATCCCAGTTTAGTTATAGTATTAGAAAGCCAGTACATGCAGTAGACACACACTGTTCGATAACGCTAATACATGTTTTTACTAGAACAGAACAAAGAGTAGAGCAAGTTAAAACAGACTGAGACAACCATCTTCAGTTGCTGAAGTGACTGGACAAACCACATGAGACCAACTGGCCTTTTCACTTATCCGTAAACATGTAACATGTGACAAACATAGCTAATAGTGAAAGAGTATAATGGGATAATTAATGAGTCCTTTAGGAAATGAAGCTAATGTACATTTATTTGCTTAAACAAAGCCCTCCAAACAAAAGTGACCCTTGTCAAATCATCACTGAGTGGGGCTCCTCTTCTGGAGCACACAGAGACATCTGGAACTCCTTAGTCTGAAAATGACTTGAACAGTGTCAGCACCCATCTAACCACCACGCGGGTTGAAGTGTTGCTTCCACACAGACTGCGCAGTTGGCCATGCACATTTGCCTGGGCTGCTTCTGCCTGAGATGGTGGCTTTTCTTCCCAGGGAGTGCAAAGCTTCCTGGTTTCCTCTTCACAGAGAGACAGGGCCCTAGGCATCCTCTCCATAAGTTTGCTTTCCCTCTGGTTTGCATTGCAGTCAAAGGAAAAAGGCTGAACACTATAATCCTTTGGGTGATCAAAACGTTACATGAAACTGAAAACCTTAGCAACAAATAGGAGACCTCACACAAGTGGGTTCAAAATAGAAAGTCACCTTTTTCTTCATTTTAGAAATGGTTATAATCTGTAGTGGTTGAGCAGATGACCGTAGGACTGTTTCTTTCTTGTGCCCCTGACTACTTTCCCTCTCTTCCTCTTCTAACTTCCCGCTTCCCATATCTTAAAATAATTTCCTCTAAGTCACATATTCTACCTTTCAGGGAATCTCTGAAGACTCAGGAGTTGCTAAAGAGAGGCTCCTTCCTACTTAAAACTCAGTACAACTGAGGCTTCAGGAAATTCCTGAAACTGACCAGATATACTGGGTCCTACTTCTCCAAGCTTATATAAGCAATAAAGACTCCCCACAGATACTCAGACCAGCAAAGTAGCTGCTTAGAAAAGTCTCAGACCAACTGAGCTGCCAGGAAGAGTCACTTTCTGACCTGGTGAGGTTCCTGAAAGTTGTACAATGAGTTCTATGGCTCCATCTTTTGTGAGCTAGGGTGAGGTTTTGACGAAATATCTGTCTTTGAGTCATTCCTATTCCTGTTAGTAACCCCTCACCCATATTCTTGTAAGAGTTAGGGTCCTGGAGAAGTCCCACAAAAGACCACTATCCACATATGCAACCAGTAAGAGTGTTTATTATACCAGCATGCTGGTGCTGTTCATCCTACACAGGCAAAATGGCTCGCAGGCTCCCTTTAAACATAGCTAAGGGGAGTTCCTAGGGCAATTAGATCATCTCAGATATTATTGGCTTAAGCAAGTGGCAATCATATTAATATGTTCTAGTTGGTTAGGGCTAGTCAGGGGCTGGTTAAGGCTACAGTTTTTCCATTTTTCAGCAAGCCTGGATGAGTCCTAAGCTCTGTCCTTATTTGGTTATTACCTTGTGCTGCTGTGGAGGCTGGCTGGCCTAGTACATGCTGACTCTGGGGGTTGGCTCAGTGGCCCAAGCTTGGTACATCCTATCTCTCCTGTTCCTGCTGTCAGGGGCCTTGAAGATTGATTATCCTTTGTTTGGGGCATCCTCAGAAACTGCCTGCTCAGTTCCGAGAAGCAGGGACTGAGGCCTGGTTCTTAATTGAGTCATTAGGACAGGCTGTCATGGTATTTGCCTGGCCCTCTCAGTAAGTAGCCCCTAAACTCATGGTTTCACCAAAATGGACTTGGGTTGGGTGGTCTCCTTGTTTTGATTTGTTGTTTGTTTCCATTTGGGATCAGTAGACATTGTTCATATCTCTCTGAGAATAATGCTACACATTCCTTCTTTCCTTCCTTCCTTCCTTCCTTCCTTCCTTCCTTCCTTCTACCTCCCCTGTTTTTTTTTTTTTTCCCCTTTGGACAGTTATGTGATGGTACCTTAAGACTGACAAAATCTTAAGGAAGAAGTTTAAAGGTGGAAAAGTGTGGTTTTTATTGACATATGATCATTGTTTAAGCAAACACAGAGTCCAATGGCATCCTTACTCGCCAAAAGAACTCTCATATGCACGGAGAAGCCAAAGGAGAGCAAAAGGAAAAGCATCAAATGGCAACACTGCCTAGGCTGATAGTGCAAACCACAGACGGCACACTGCCTAGGCTGATAGTGCAAACCACAGACGGCACACTGTCTAGGCTGATAGTGCAAACCACAGACGGCACACTGGAGTGCACGGAAAAACAGACTCTTCAGAGCGCTGAGGGTAAGTGGAGATGACCTTTTTTCCTCCAAATGACTGGAAACTTTAGAAGACAAGCAGATCCTTTGTCCTGCTACATTCATTATTTCAGAAGCATCTACTCAGCTATGGCTGCTGGGCCCACACTCTGCAGGCACTTCCGAGGAGTATAAAAACACGCACCTACAATAATCAAGTTGGGGAGAACAAGTCAGGAATCTGTAGAATAATGGAGAAGATTCTACAGCTATTCCCAAGGAGCATGGGTGACGGACAAGGCTTCTCTGGGGACATTTCCAAGGACAAACTTTAGGCAGAGAGACTGTATCAGGCACCAGACTTTGTAGTGCATATGTGGGGACCTGAGGGAAGAAGCATTACTTGATACCTGCTCAGAAGGCCCTTCAATCCTGTGGCTAATGCATCAATGTTTCCATTTGCTGCACTGTTCCCTGGAGACTTTTGCTGCTTCCAGGATGCTTCCATGGATTCTGATTTATGCCTTTAGGATAGCCAGGTATTCCTAGAATGTGCCTCATTGAATGCTTCTTAATTACATAATTGATCTTCTTCCCTATCAATAACTTTTTTTTTTGGAGGGTAAAGAAAAAGAACTTAATTTGTTAAGATTTATTTCAGGATTTTCAGAATATATAGAAAACAAAATGCAGCCCCTGAACCCACTATAATTTTTTTTTAATGTATCCAATACTTGTGATTCCCATAAAGAGAAAACTTTTTCCTAGGCTAGCTATCAGGAGAAAATTATACAGCCTATATTTGACTATTGGATAAAGGTCCAGCTCACAGAGCACAGTAAAGCAACGTAATAAATCAGGGAAGGTTTTAGAGCTTTTGTTTGCAATGAAGAGTGAATACAAATAGGCTTAAGCAAGGCTCTTCCCTGCTAGACTGTTAAAAAATGAATAATAGGACTTCTTTCTTGTTCTCATGAATACAAATTATTCAGAAATATCAAATGAGAAGGAAAGTAAGATGTATTTTGATTTGTAGTGTTGTCTTCCCCAAACATGACTTGTGACACACAGTTCAAACAGTATTGCCAGTTTCATAAGAGGGGCATGTCATAGTTGTCGTCTGGTACACAAAGTATCACCGCATGTTTGGAAAGAGGTGCAAAATAGTAATATCTGGAAGCCTTTAAAAATGAGGGCCCATTTACTTAAGATGGTCAGGAACAGTCCAGCAAGAGGGCAACAAACATTTTTTACTGTGAGTTTTCTGTGTCAGCCCCGCTTTAAGGTGTTTCGTTCCTGTCCCATACTCAGAAATCATTTCCATTTGTGGTCTCCCAGCAGAGTAGCAGTGGAGATGATTTGGTCAGGGATCTTGATATTACTAATGAATCATTGATATACTGGCCAGCGATTTGCTGTCTGCTGGGAATAAAAGTTCTGCGCACTGTACTTAGCTCCTCCTCTGCTTCCTCTTGCAGGGTTGTGCCAACTTCAGTTCTTCCTGACTTCCACAGAGACTGCTAAATTTGGGAGCACCTGCTGAGGCTTATTCAGTGGTCTAGACGCACCTATAAAAGCCAAAGTCCTGCGGACCTTGGCATGCTCGATACTTCCTGTCTCTCAGTGACACATGCGCATAAATATAGCCGTGCAGATTGCAAGTCTTTTGCGGGGAGAGAGACTGTCTTGCCTCTGTTCTCTTACCTTTTTCTACCACTGTGAACCTTGTTTCTTCTACCCTTCTTCATAACTGCCTTCCTAATTCTGAAGCTACAGATTCTTCATGTTGTTTTTCCTCTAAGCTCTGAATGAACTTCATTTAAATCTGCGTTGGTGAATCACCAGCACATCTATGTGCTTTGGTTTATTCACTGTGTATTTGCATTTAATAGACAGTTTTCCCCTCATGGGGAAAGAAAACTAACAAATGTGTAAAGCTGAGGAGTGTTAGGACTCAGTAGCTGTTGGCTGCCCCTAAATCTTTGTGGGAAGGATTTTGTAGGCAATTCAGATAGGATCCCCAGGGAACAATTTCAGGGCAGAGAGAGGTGAAATGAATCTCACACAGGTGAACAGTGAAATATTTACTCATTAAGACATAAGTTGGGGTGGGGAGAAGAAGTGGGAGGGCTAGAGACCTCAGAAAGAAAGCAGTAGTTATAGACTCCTGGGAAGATAAATTGTTGGAAAATTCCAAGTCAAGAATACCAGGTGAGGGCATTGTACTGCTTCCTCTTGGGAAAAAGAAGTCTCAGGTTCAATTCATTTGTTATGGACTAATAACAAAAACGCTCTTGGCAGAACTCTGTGATTTAAAATACACAGAAAACAAACCCACAGAGGAAAAAGCAGCCCACACTATGTGACCACTATTGTCCTAAAGATCACTGAATTACAAATCAGTGAGTGACTTGAAAGAAGATTAAAATTTGCATTTGGGAGTCTATTTTTGAGCCTTTCTTTCCTAAGGCTGAGCACAAAGGTTTTATGAAGTTCAGCTTGCTCTTTGTAAGATAATCTAAAGCACCTTTTCCACCTTCTCTAAGATCCAGCAGCAAAAACACTTCTGATCACAGCTTCTCAAAGTATAATTACTTTGTCAAAGAAAAATATAATTAGAACTGATATTTTAAAATGTACCATAATTATGTTTAAAAATTTGATAATTTGTTCATGTATGAAATGTTCTGTCAATTTAGCAACAAGCAACAGTACTGAAGTCAGGAAATGATCTGACAGTGTTTCTTTTTCTTTCTTTTTTTTTTCTGTTTTAAAAATACCAGCTATTCTCCCCCTTTGTCTACTGAAAGAGAGAGAGAGAGAGAGAGAGAGAGAGAGAGAGAGAGAGAGAGTCAGTTTCAGCAGTGAATTGAATTAAATGCTTGACCCAGCATTATGAGCATCAGGGCCAATTATTTCCTGTGTTCCTCCAATTCTCACTTGTCTGTACCATTGCAACAGCTGTCGAACAGGAACCGCCCTCTGGATTCCAAAGCACCCGCAGACTCTTTCTTCCTAACCCACCAGCATCAGTCTCTTACTTGCTCCTTGTACTTCCTCCCCTGAAAACACCCACAATTCCACTTCCCTTCTACTGGTCTCCAAGAACCTCTTTTTTTTTTTTTTTTTTTTTTGAAGATTTCAAGGTACTTTACTTTTCCCCCCCCAATATGTCATATTTTAATGAGCATATGATTCTTTGACCTAGCATCACCTTTGAGTTAGTTTTGAAACAATTCCTTGATTATTGCATGGCTACTGGTCTCTGCATTCCTTGGGGGTAACTCTGCCAACAGGGGACAGGTTCTGTTCTATTACAGTTTGTGTTGCTGTGTATACCCAGGCAAAAACACAGAAGGGACCTTCACCTGCTCATATAGCATTTCCACATTTGTCACGGAAATTAAGTGCTTGCTTCTGGTGGCTCAGCCTTGCCACCACTCACTGAATACTTTGAAGTTTTTGGCCAAGGGCAACATTGTGGAGAAGATGTAAATGTGGTGACCACAGCAGCTGCCTTGATGCAAATTCGCTCCAGCTCCCCTTGCAAAGAGCCCTGAAGCACAAAATCTCAAAAGAACCTTTCCCTTGGTAACAATTTGATAATTTTCCTGTGACTGGTTTGTTTCTTGTCTTGTTGCCTATGTGCTGATTTGTATCAGGTAAACTTTTTTGGAATACAACAGTTTTGGGGAATTAAAATGATTAATTTTTTCCATTGTTTAAAATATCAGAGAGACTCAAAACATCCCCTTGTACTGTTGGTTAGAAAGCAAGAGTGTGCCTCTGAACAACCGAGGTAACCAGAGCTGAGGAGGTAACCAGAGCCCCGGAGACCTGCTGAGTGGCTGCGCCTGAAGTGTCTCCACAGAGCGCTGTGAGTGAGTGATGGAACCTGGGCTCTGCCCGACAGGATACAACACGGGAAATGTGCTCCTTTGTTCCTTGTAACACTTACGCTGTAAAAAAGAAAGAAGAAAAGAAAACAAGCAGTGATGAATTGGTGCTGCTTCATTTCATCTAAGCTTAGAATTTCCAAAGCCAACAGGGACAGAGGACTGTACTTTCCTTTCCTTTTGCCTGTGCTCCTTCTCGTCTGTGTCTTCTTCATTCCTGGTGCCTTGGCACTGGGAAGAGGGGTGGATCTCATGTGTGTTGTTTGGACAGATGTGGAGGATCCTCTGACTAGAGTGCGGCCCCTCAGAAGTCATTTAGCAAAGACTAAGTTATTTACTTCAGATCTCCTAAGATGTGCAAAACTGTTAATGGCTTTTTTGCTGGTTGTCAACGATGTCTAGTTGTTCCTGTGCTAGGTTAATACCACCCAGTACATAGTGAGGCCGAGCACTCCTCTGGGGCAGCAGCATTTTCTCCCAAGGTTCAAAGTTGGATTAACTGATGTTGACTGTCACTTAAAAGTCACAAATTTCTAGTCAGTTCTTTGTTTTCCTCTTTCCTTCCAACTAATTTCTAATTGGCATAAATTCTGCAATAGTTCTTTTGCAATTTAGTACTTGAAGTGAAAATATGTAAGGGAATTATTTGGACAAAATGCAGTTTTTTCCCATCACTAAATTTCATTCTGTGCACAGAATGACTAGTTGAGCTTAGACTAATTGGAAGACCACAGCAATGCATTTGAAGACTGTAAATGTCAGTCAGTCTCTTAAGTCTCTCTAGACCAGTAGTTCTCAGGGGGGTCACCTAAGACCACAGGAAAACAGTTATTTATTTACATTACAATTCATAACAGTAGCAAAATTACAGCTATGCAGTAGCAACAAAATTAATTTTATGGCTGGGTGTCACCACAACATGAGGAGCTATGTGGAAGCGTCACAGCACTGGTGAGAACCACGGCTCCGAGGCTTTCTTGCACTCTGATCCATTTCTGGTTTACAGAAATAAGATGGAGAAGAGAATGACAATCAACATAGGTAATTAAAGTAAATGAGTGAAAGAAAGAAATTCAACGCTGGCTTTGGGTTGGAATAAAGTAATGAATTCTCACTTGTGATGTACATTGTTTAGTCAAAAGTTTTGAATAATTTTATTATTTTTTGAGATTATAACATTATTATATCATTTCACCCTTCCCTTTCCTCCTGGAAAGCGTCTCATGTGCTTCCCTTTGCTCTCTTACAGCCTTTATTCTTTAATTGCTGATCTCACACACACACACACACACACACACACACACACACACACACACACACACACACACATTAATACAACCTTCTCAGTTCATATAATGTTACTTCTGTGTATGTATGTTTTCCAGGCTGACCACTTGGGTAGACTCTCCCACTGGTGTGTTCTTCCTGGGAGGAGTGTCTCACCCACTCTCAGCCTTCCTTAGTTGCTGTAGTTTTTGTGGAGGGCTGAGACCTGAGCTCTCCTCTTCTGCATTAGCATGTCTATTGGTATAGTCCTAGTTCAGGTCATGTTTGTCCAGTGTGGTGAGATTTCTTTGTCCTGTGCTTTATTTTACCTGAAACATTGGTGTTTAATTTAGCTGGGGGGGGGGGCAGGAGGAGTGAGAGGGACAGGAAAAAGGCTATGTGGCCCAGGTTGGTCTTGAGCTCTTAACTTCCTGCTTCTGGAGGATGGGAATCACACCACTATGCCTAGCTAGTCATTAACTTTAACTGTTAACTGCTCTTTCTACTAATCTCTTATGTGTCTCATACTTCTTCTATCACCTGCTGAATTTTATTTAAAGGATGCAGAGTTATAAACATTGGATGCTGAATTAAAAATTGATCTATGGGGTCAGGCAGTGGTGGCACATGCCTTTAATACCAGCAGTCAGGAGGATCTGTGTCTGTTTGAGGCTAGCCTGGTCTATAGAGCAAGATCCAGGACAGGCACCAAAACCACACGGAGAAATCCTGTCTTGAAAAACAAACAAACAAACAAAAAAACAAACAAAAACCCAAAAACAAACAAACAAACAAAAAACACCAAAAACAAACAAACAAAAAAATTGATCCATGGTTTCACTCAAGTTTTGTGCTGGAGTGCACCATTTTTGAGTATAAATGTTGCAGCATTCATTAAGGATCTGAGAGTTAGAGATACTATGCATTTCATTTCTATCAAGTCAAAGAACTTCACTCGAGGGACTGGAATGCTGGGTTAGAGATGAAAGAAGGGCTTTTATTTGAAACATTAGCACAAAGGCAGATGTAATAGTGCTGGTAGTTGACTATGGCATGGAGGTCATGCTTTTCCTCTGTGGTTTCACAAAAAACAGTTCTCAGGTCACAAGTACACCACCACCTTGTGCTTATGAGAGAGTAGGTATTCAAGAAATGCTTGGAGAAAGCATGAGGGATGGAGGAAGTTTATGGATATTTACTGCATCAAAGGAAACCTGTGTCTGTTTAGACTGTTTTAAATGAAAGAGAAAAGCATTGTCGATAGACGCCCTATTTAAGGACAAGGGTTCTTCCCTGGAAGGATGAGAATTCTAGCACTAAGCTATGGTCTAGTATGGGGCTACAAAGAGTTAATTGTTCAGGAAGGAAAGCTTTTTAAAAAGTTGTTAGAAGTAGTTTGTAGTATGGTCCAATAGTTGTTGATTATAAAGGTCTCCAGCTTTTAATTCCTGCCTGTGGTTTTAATTAGTTTTAATGAATGTAAATCATGTGGTCCTCTACTGACCTGCTCAAGTTCATTACTCTCTAGGTCATCTGAAGCTAGTTGTTTCAGGATTAACTGTCATGCTCAGAATGAAGAACCCCTGTCACTCATGCAGCTGCATATAAGGGCTGTTTTCTTCAGGGAATGAAATTGAATCCACACAAAATATGCAGCTTCAGCGAGCAGCTTGTGTGTTCCTGGGTGACAGAAGCAGAGACTCACAGATGCCCGAAAGACAGAGGCTTCAGATAAAAAGTGAATGCCAGAAATTCCTTACATCACATTTACCTTATTAATGTGATATGCCCATGTGCACTTACTGATTCTTATTGTGATTGAACTTGACTTTATTTGAAAAAGTAGGGGCAAAGTTTAGGGCTTAAATTCAATGTAATGTATTGCCCCATGAATTGTTGGCCAGATTAATAATACTAAGCTTGTGTTTCTCCCTTTGGAGTGAACCTTAGGTCCAACCAGAAAGCAGTTGGTTACAGCCTTAATGATCATTATTTGTTATAGCGTTATTTTAATTATTGCCTAGTAATAATTATTAATAATTTTGTTTGATCAATTGTATGTATTAAAGTCAGGACACAGCATTAAATATTTTAATGCATAGTCTTTATTATGATAAAACATATATAGAATTTTTTTCTTACATAAATAAAATCTCTACAGTTGTACACGCCACAAGATAAGCCATTGGAGAACACCAATATTCTTCTTGACAAGGAAACTTAACATTGATATAACAGTTTAATCTGCAAATTGTAGCCTTTCATCGGTTGTCATTATAGTGTCTAATTTGTGTTCATTTTACTAAGCCAGTGTTAACTTATTTGGTTAAGTATTCTGGATATTTGTCTGATCATGTGTTTGATGTTTACATGATGATGGAAATATTGGGATGTTTTTGAGTATGATGGAGTCTTTCTTGGGGAGCTAAGGTCTTAGAAACTTGATGGCTGCTAAAACCAGGCCTAGCTAGTAGCTTTCAGGTTCTTATCTTGTGAATTCAAGGAATGAAATTCATGGGCCACAGAGGATATGTTTCAGAGAGAAGTTTATTATTATACATTTGTAGATGGCAGCTCAGCTATGTTGAGTGAGAACAAGAGAGTGAGAGAGCAAGAGCTAGAGGGCGAGATCCTGTGAACAGGATGCGTTCAGAAACAGCTTGCTGTTGAGTTGCCAATCTGGGGTGTTTATGGACTTACTGGCAGAAGCTTGGGGTGAGATGGGGATACCAACTGGCCCACCCATGTGTCCAGGTGCCTCCTCTTAGCATTGGTAGCCTAAGTAGCTCTTAGGCAGAAGAGCTCAATTAGGTTGTAACAAAGAGCAGGGAAGAGAACTTTCCTGTGTTCCTGGCCTCCAGCAGGAGGAACTGCTGCTTTGAGTTTCTGCCCTACAAGCCCATTTTCTATTTCTTGGTCTTATCACTGTTGGATGAGATTAACATTTATACCAGAAGAAAGCAGATTATATGGATGGGTTCCACACACTGAGTTGAAAAATTGAGTAGAACTAAGACTAGCCCTTGACTTCTGTAGGGCAACTCCAATTAAGCTTTTTGATTTGAATACACACACACACACACACACACACACACACACACACACTCTATAGGCTTCAAATGTGTGTGTGTTTCCATATGGATTTTTCAAACATTTTTAGTATTAGTTATCCCTTACCCAAATGCCCATCCACATAAACTGCCCTTCCCATGATTCTCCTTTTCTCTTTCACACCACTTTGCTCTTTTATCCTTCACCCTTAAGATCTTTCTTCTCCCTCCCCATCAATGGTCTCTTTCTAGTTTTCTGGATGCAACAGGTGCTTCAAGTTAAAGACTGAAATCTAAAGATTCAATGTTAATATTCACATATGAATGAGAACACATAATGCTTGTCTCTGTAGGTCTGGGTTACATCCCTTAGTATGATGTTTTCTAGTTCCATCTATGTACCTGTGAAGTCACAATTTTCTTTTTCTTTATAGCTGAATAAAATTTCAGTGTGTATGGGTACATTTTCATTATCCATTCATCAGCTGATGGACATATAGGCTATTTCCAGTATGTAAATCTGGCAAGAACACGTGGTTGGGAAACTCATAGGCCCTAGAAGTTAATCTACTACTATTAATCTGCTAAATAGACATAGTTTCAAACTGTCTTTTAAATTAGTATCTCTATGTCCATAGTGTAGTGCAATGTGCAGTCTTCATCAGGGAAATTTCTTTGCAGTGTAAGGATTATGTCCTTAATTACATCACTAGCCTGCAGTGGCATCCCAGCCTAAAAAGCAGGCATGCTCTCTCTGTGTCCTCTCTTTCCGCACTCTTTCTTTCTATATTCTCTCCCCTCCACGAGTGGTCTCTCTCTCTCTCTCTCTCTCTCTCTCTCTCTCTCTCTCTCTCTCTCCCTCTCCCTTTCTCTCCCAAAAAAGCTCTAGAAAGGTAACCATGGTTCGTGACTCTTCCATCACTGATATATCCAACACTCACATCCGTCGGCATGGCCGCCACAAGCACCGCCTGATTAACCAACATTTGGTGCCATTCAGACTTGGATAGACCACTGAGGACCTCCTGTGACTGCTGCTGTTTGTCACCTCCTCCCACATCCAGGGAGACTGCAAGTGCATCCCATTCTTGCTGCTTTAGTCTGAACTATATTCTTTGCGACAGACACCTGGGGGGGTTGTCCTCAGGCTGTGCTGACAATGGCAGGCACATTTTTGCTCCTGATGAGTGGGTAAATGCTGTCTCGGGTCCGCCATGGACCAACTGCAGCACAGCTGAAGCCCTTCCCATCCCTTGACAAAGAGGATGGGTAACTTGAGCTGATTCACAGATCTCTATCCACTCCTTGGGGATGCCCTGGATTGGAGTCTGATCCTGGTTTGTTATTTTAATTTTTTATTTTTCTCTTGGCTACAGCCACTGGACAAAGGGGCAGATACATTTACCACTTACATTGGCAGATAGGTGTGGGTACCAGTAAATCTGGCCACATAACAGCGTCTTGGAAACTTCTGCCAATGAACAGGCAAATAAAAGAGTTACTTTATCCCCAAGCTTTCTGCTAAAGCTCTAAACCCTTCTCCCTCCCCATTTCTGCCTCTGCTATGTGCAACCTTTTCTGCTGACTTCTGCTGGCAGTGGGTGGGCTCAAATGGGTGGGCTTGGGCGGCTTCCACAACTCTTGCCCTAACTCACCTTAACTCCACCCACTCATTCTCAAACTGCCTTGAGAGACACAGACAGGTCTGGAAGCGGCTGAGATCCATACAAATAAGTTTACATAGTCAGGATGGCTCCTAAGCCACTCAGACAAGTCTTCCGAAAGGACCGGTTTACAGTCTGCCTCCTGGCAGACCTTCCAAAAGCTGTCCTTAAGCCATCAATTATCAGGAAAAAAAAATAGGACATAGAGTAAAATATGGCTCTTGTTCCCCAGACCTCCCTGACTAAAATTTAAGCATCTGGAGAGCAAAGCTCCTGACCTCACAGGCAAAGGAGTCATCTGTGGCATTTAAGGTGTGCCAGGGAAGAGATAAAAGCCCGAAAACAAAACTGCCAACTGCTGACACTCGCTGACTCCCAAAAGTTGTTGGATCCCTGTTTTAAGTGAGAAAAAAGCCACAGGCTAGCGGATGCCCTGTCAGGCCATCAACAGCCTTGTTAAAAGTGCTGCCTAGGCCGGGCAGTGGTGGCACACACCTTTAGTCCCAGCACTCGGGAGGCAGAGCCAGGCGGATCTCTGTGAGTTTGAGGCCAGCCTGGGCTACCAAGTGAGTTCCAGGAAAGGTGCAAAGCTACACAGAGAAACCCTGTCTTGAAAAACAAAACAAAACAAAAAAAAACCAAACAAACAAAAAACAAAACAAAACAAAACAAAAAGAAAAAAAAAAAAAGTGCCACCTAGAAAGGCAACCAGTCAGCTGTTTGCACCCAGGCACCAAGACACATGGGTACATCAAGCTAAGACCTCTAGCAGACCTAGGCTTGGCTACAGACATGTCAGGGAATCCAGAACGCAGCAGGGAAGCGATCCATTTCTTTCCTTCTGTACACCAGAGCCACTGACTTGGTCCTGGGTGTTTTAGGATATCACTTCTCCTTTCTCTATTGTTGGGTACGGAGGACAGCCTTACCTACCTCACCAGATTTAATTGCACTTTCAGAGTTACTTAATAAGAAAAGACTTCTAGCTAAGATAAAAGCTCATTATCTCTCACTCCAAACCACTGCCTGTGTTTCTCATGTACATACAGACAGGGCCCTGATCTTTGCCTTGTCCCTAATTCCAAAAAAATATATTCTCATGCACCACAAGCTTTTCTCTTACCAATTCCCTGTTCTAACTCACTGTTCAGCCAATGATACAGGACCACCACAGAACTGGAGCCCAAAGATCATCAAGTAAGAAACTGAACACCTAAAAGCATCTTGTCAGACAGAAGGTTCCCAGCCACAGCCAAGAGGGATACATGTCTCCAGAGCAAACAGATGGCAGACAGTATCCCACAACATCTGTATACCTTGGAAGACTTCCCTTCCCCATTCCTCTAAGAGCCAACCAGCATCCAATAGTCAGCTGGAAGCAGCTTTTGAGAGAAACGATGCCCCTATTCCCATCTACCTCCTTTTTTAAATAATAAGCGAAAGTCTGGGATGTAAGGATTATGTCCTTAATTACATCACCAGCCTGTGATGGCATCCCCACCTAAAAAGCAGGCGTGCTCTCTCTGTGTCCTCTCTTTCTGCACTCTCTCCTTCCATATTCTCCCCCTTCTCTCTCTCTCTCTCTCTCTCTCTCTCTCTCTCTCTCTCTCTGTCTCTCTCTCTCCTCTCCCTTTCACTCTCAATAAAGCTCTAGAAAGGTAACCATGGCTCATGACTCTTCCGTCACCAATATATATCCAGCACTCACATCTGATATATGTAGCATGAATCTTAAAAGTTCTTATTAATGAAACCAAACCTGAGGCCAGTTATTGGGGTGATTGCTGGAAGATCAGAGACACAGAACAAGCCACAGTTTCCTCACCTCGCTAGTCCTTCAGCTGGTCTTGTTTCCTCAGACTGCAAGCTTCTGTGACCTCATCCCAAAGGCTCTCAGCTGAACTGTGCTGCTCCAAAGCCTGAATACTTCTCCAGTGAAATGCTTAACCAAATGCTTAACTAACTACATGCTTTACTCCTTCTTTAGTTCCTGGTCCTCACGCCTTATATACCTTTCTCTTTCTGCCCCCACTCCCTGGGATTAAAGGTTAGGTTTCTGGGATAAAAATTGTGGGTCACTATGCCTAGCTGTTTCTAAAGTGGCCTTGAACTCAGAGATCTGACTAGCTCTGCCTCCCAAGTGCTGGGATTAAAGGCGTGCACCACCACCGCCCAACTTCCGCTATGGCTTGCTCTGACCCATTTTCTAGCCACCATTTTTTGGCTTTGTTCTAGTGGCTGTCTGTTCTCTGACCCCAGATATGTTTATTTCGGGGAACACACAATATTTCAGGGAACACAATACCCACCACAGATACATCCAGGACTTACATCTGTAGGCATGGCCGCCACGAGCGCCACTGCTTAACCAACATGCATGGTGATTACTATAGATATTCACAACTGACCAAAGTGCAGAGAATAAGTCCCAGTGGAGTGCTCAATTGTGTTTTTACACTCTCATCCACACAAAAACCAACAAAAATTAGTGACAGAGTTAAAACTAGGAAAACAATTATATTTACCCTTTCATGACTCATGTGTCCATTATTGCATTCTCTCCTTCCTCATCACCTATTAATTACTTTTCTTTATATATGTTTTACTGTACCCACATGCCCACATGCACATTTGTATATTCATACACACACACACACACACACACACACATTATAGGATAGGAGCCACATCTGAAGGAGAACATGAATTTTTTTTTTTTAATGCTTGTCACATTGGCAACTTGATACAAACTACTTATCTGAGAAGAGACAATCTGAATTGAGGAATTGCTTCCATAATATTGGCTTGTAGACAATTCTATGGAGGCATTTTATTGATCAGTAATTATGTGGGAGGGTCCAGCTCACTATGGGTAGTGCCACCTCTGGGTGGTCCTGTGTTGTATAACAAAGCAAGCTGAGAAATCCATGTAGAACAAGTCAGTAAATAGCACTCCTCCATAGGCTTTGCTTCAGTTCCTGCCTCCAGGGTCCTGCTTTGATTCCTTCCTTGGCTTCCCTTGATGATAGATGATGGTAATTTATAGACAAAATAAACCCTTTCCTCCTCAGATTGGTTTTGGTTAGCACTTTATCACAGCAACAAAAAGCTACCTAGGACAAAAATTCACTGCAGAGAGAGGGATTGTTGTGATAGTCCTGACTATGTTGGTTTTTTGGGAGGATTGTGGAGGTATTTTTGATTTTTGAACTAGAAACAACCATTAAATGCTCAGAGTTTAATAGGCCATCTGCAGATCTTTGAAGATAGGAATGTGGAGAGAAGTTCAGATCAGAACACTGGTTTATAAAGTTAAAAAGGAGATCAAACACTACACCATGGCCATTCACATGAAACTTTTGCTTTACTCAGTCAGTTGGTGTTGGTTAGCTGGAGCTGAAGAATTATCTGTGAATAATAAGAGATTATGAAATCTCCTGGGAAGTATTTCTTCAAAAGTAGTACACAGAAGCTGTGGGCCAGTTGGGATCTGAACTTGATAATGTGTGAGATTCTCTTACATGCTACTGGTTTTGGTCAGATGAAATGTACAGGATTAAAGGGATCATGGAGAGAAGCCAAGGTTTGGCATCATGAAGCTGGGTCAGAGTCCCTGAAGAAAACTCTTGAGAGGCTATTGGTAAAAGGCTACCCTTTTTAAAAGACTCAGTTGCAGTTGGACAGCATATTAGTTATGTCAGGACTGTGGGATGACCATCAAGGACACTGGCTGGTGTGGAATGAAGCTGGACTGAGATAATAAGTCAAGCTGTGAATGCTGAATGGCAAGCCAGAGAACAGGAGCCACACAGCTCTTTGGAGCCCAGAAGATTGTGAGTGAGTTCCAGATGTCAGACACTGAGCTATTTCTACTGTCAAAGTTTGTTTTTGCTTTGATCTGATATTGTGCTCTGATTCTTCTCTCTCAGAACAAGAAGGTAGATATATTGTTTTTCTTATTTTATAGGAGCCCACAGTTAAGCAACTTTGGATTTTAAAAGAGATTTTTGATTGTTAATGTATTAACAATTTTAAAGATGGGGAGATTTTTTTTAAAAGTTAGTGTGTGTTTTATACTGTGAAATTAACATAAGATCTTGGAACTAAACAAGAAAGGAAAAGGTTATGGTTTAGCTGTAATGTGCTTGTGTGTCAAGTTGACTAGGATACTCTGTTCATGTAATATATGCTCCAGTACCTTGGGAAGAGGGAACCTCAATTGAAGAATTTCTTCCATCAAATTGACCTCTGAGCAAATTTCTGGAGCATTTTCTTAATGATTAATATGGGAAGGCCCAGCCCACTGTGGGCAGGGCCACCTCTGGACAGATGGCCATGGGTTGTATAAGAAAGCAAGCTAAGCCAGTCCTGGGGACCAAGCCAGTGAGCAGAGAGCCTCCATGGTCTCAGTTTCAGTTCCCTCCTCCAAGTTCTCACTCTGGGTTCCTGCCTTGGACTTCCTCCATAGTAGATCATAACCTGTAAGTCAAACAAATCCTTTTCCCCTAAGTTGCCTTTGGACAGTATTTTATCACAACAGTAGAGAAACAACTAAAACTGCCAGCCCCTGCAGGGAGAATCAGTTCTTTAAGAGTATGGCTCTTGGTAAGTTGACCATGCTCCAGAGGATGGCCTCACCCCCATGAATTTATCTGTAGCCAAAATTGGACTGGGTGGGAGTGCATGAAGGGGCCAGTCCTACAGAACCATAGCTGCAGGATTTCCATGACTTGGGGCAACAACACAATATCAAAGAGAAGTTTCAGTGAGGGTCCAGTATTGATGGTGTACCAGAAGCCAGAGGCCCTGAACCACACTAATGACTCATTGCAATGAACATTTGTAAGTAAGGCTGTTTGGACAAAAGAATATACTTTGTGACACACCATAGCTCTCAAGGCTACTACAGCAAATGAATATGTGATAGAGAGGTGGGAGAGATGGAGAAGGAAAATGTTTTCTCTTTTTTATTTTTTTGGGGAGTGAGGAGGCAACAAGGGTAGAGGGCAGACATGGGAGGACCAGGAAATGAATGGGATTGGGATGCATAGTGTGAAATTCCCAAGAAATCAATAAAAAGAATTATGTTAATAAAAAAGACAGGAATTTGGGAGAGAGGTAAGGACTGAATCTAGGAGGAGTTAAGGGGAAGAAAAGTGTATGAATATGATGAAAATACATTGTATGACACTCTCAAAGAAGCAATAAAAGTATTTATTAAAACAATCAAGTCTTCTAGAGGACTTCTAGAGGACTTCTAGAGGACTGAGGTTTCTTCTAGAGGACTGAAAGAACATTACCAAGTCTCAGGCAGTCCAGTTGCTGACAAACCCTGTTGAATTTGGGGCTTGCTGCCTTCAGTTAATTCTGTCCAGGAAGTGATTTATTGTTGGCTCTCTTTGGTTGGAGAAAACTGACTATACATTTTCTTTTATGGTTTGTTTTTCTGGTCCAGGATTCAATCCAGGATTATGCATTCAATTTAGCTTTCATATGCCTGTATTCTTCTTTTAGCTGGAATAACTCCTTAGCTCTTCTTTTTCTTCCATACCATTGACATTTTTTTAATATAATAGGATAGTTGATTTTAAGAAGGTATATTTGGGTTCCTTTGATATTTTCTTATGATAATATTCAAGTTTTATGTCTTTGGTGAAATATTACATAAAAATTACATTGTTTTCTACATGTGAACATATACCTTGTTGATGACATTTTCATTATTTAAATTTTCTCATACATTTAGATCATTTTCTGTCCCCTCTCCCAAGCCCTCCCAGCTCCCCTCATCTTTGTACCCACCCAAAAACATAAAAACAAAAAACCAACAAAACAAAACTTAAAAAGGCAAAACACCAAACCACAACCACATCACCATCCCAACGAAGCACACAAAAAAATATGGAGTCCATTTTCTGTTTGTCGTTCCTGACCATGACGCCTGCTCTGGACTAAAGTTGACGTACTGTTTGTCTCATTGGCATTGTTTTTCCTTTCCCAGCAGGCATCAACTGCAAATGGCTTCTTGCTGTGGGGTAGGATTTTGTGCCTATACTCCCTTCTTCACGCTGGGATTTTGTCTTGCTTGAGTTTGTATAGGTCGTGTGCATGCTATCATGGTTTCTGGGAGCTGCTATTTGCAGCTGTTTTGTCTGGAAGATACATGTTTGCCTTGGATTCATCCACCATCTATAGCTCTTAAAACCTTTCAGCCTACTCTTTCACAGAGATCTCTTCATTTTGAGGGGAGTGCTTTGATATAGACGTCCTACGTAGGGCTGAGTGCTCCACGGTCTCTTGTGAGTTGCTGTGTTAATTATCATCTACTGCAAGAAGAAGATTCTTTGATGAAGGTGTGGTGATGCAGAGCACTAAGGGTATAGCAATACTGAGGACTTATTTTTGATCACTTGTTTACAGCAGGAGCAGGCTCCCACTCTGTTAGCCCTGGTTTGTGTCTTTGGGAAGTAATAGTGATTTGTGGGAAAGATACAAAGATACAGTGATGCTATGTAAATGTTCCCTTTATAAGGGAAAACATATAGTTTTTAACTTTTTGCCACTAGACCTGACATCCATTGATGATTCTTGCTTGAATAAATTTCACAAGGATGACTATAAAAAGGCGATTTTAAAAATTCTCTGAGATAATTAGGTGTCATTTTGCTGTAAGAAATCACTACTTTCCATTTAGTTAGTTGTGCATTTGTTAAAAGCATACAAGAATTCATATTTAAGTCAACAGACGGCCATATATGACCTTCTGTATTTATTGTGATGATAAAAACAATCAAGATTTAATGAGCAAGAGTCCCATCAAGACAGCTGCTGGATCTTTTGGTTAGTCCTTTGTAATTTTGGGAGCATTTCTGTTTCTTTTTTCTGATACAAGAAGTTGTATCATATCAATTTGGTATTTTCCATGTTGCAGCCTTGGGATGCAGCAATGTTTCCAGGGAGTCCTATTTCTGTTAGTGGTAACAGTGCTTGAAAACAAAGGTCTGTGTGCTGTTATGTCTTTTTAACAAAGTCAGTGGTTAGAATGAGCAAGCAGTGGACAATGTTGGGGCCGCTATTCTCACAGCTGGACAGTATACATTGGAATGAAATTTGCTCATCAGTTGCTGAAACTGAGGGGACAGGGCACATTTAATAAAGAAAATTAACAAAATCTTATAGTTGAGCTTTAGTTTAGAAAGGGCTCATTGAAGTCAAGAAAAAGAAACTGCATATAAGCTGTGCTGTTCCTTCCAGTGTGTGGTGTTACTTTGTTACAAGAAACATTCAGGTGCTGTAGCGTCTACAAATGAGTGAGATTGTTTAAGCCTTACTTTGTCACCAGAAGACCAAAGAGTGACAGTAACAAAGTAGACTTGACATATATTGCAGATAAATGGTTAAAAATATAATATTGATGCAATTGAAGAATTTAAGAAGTGGCCGTTGTTTCAGCTTGGAGACACTGACAGTGCAAAGGTCAGACTTGTGACAGCTGCTGAATCCCAAGAAAGCAGCACAGCGTTGCACCATAAAGGGGGAAGAAATTAGGGAGGTTAGCCACTGAAGGATGCAACATGCAAATGAAAAGCTCTGTCTAGAAAAACTAAGAAATAGTCAATTACGGGCTGGAGCTACAGACCTGTGGTAGACTGCTTGCCTAGCACGTAATGCTGTGTTCAATTCCCAGTAGAGAGAAAGTCCATTAAAATTTCCTAAACCCCATAAATAACAAGTCATTCAACTAAACTCCAAAACAATGAGTTGTAAGAACAGATATGTAAGTTGTCTGTAAACTACTAGGAATGGGTCTTTGATAATTATCTTTTCTTTAAGGCTGAGAAAACTTAATTTGAAAATTTATTACATCAATAAAGATAATGGTATTAATAATTAATAATCATATTAATAAAAATTGCTAAAGCATATTGCCTATGATTGTGGGGTATAGGATGGAGGTGGGTATTGTGGGCAGAGGGTTGCATAATGATGTCATTTATAAAGGTTCAGAAAGGTATTTTAAATTCTGATGCTAAATAGAAAGTAACATTTGGTAAAAGGGTAAAATATTTTGATACTGTCAAAATCTGAAGAGGACTCATGCTGATTCAGGGAGAGAGAACAAAGACCCTAGATATTGTGGTTAGTTGGAGAAAAGGAACTCACCGATTAATTTAGCTGTTTCCTCTTAGCAAGTGAAGAGGAGAAAGCCAGTGTTTTGCAGAACAGGTTGAGGAAGGTAAAGTAGAAATCAATAGATAATACTTGCTGCCTAATGATTTTATTGTAAGTGAAAAAATTGACAGTTAAATAGTTCATGCAATCTGTTAGAAACTCAGAATAGGACCTGTATGGCTGCACAAAAATGATTGCCAGACTTGAGAACAGAGAACCATGGACCAGAGCTGATAGTGCAGTACCACTCTTGTGATGTTGTCTGAGAGGCCTCATCTGTTTCTCAGTGACTAGAAGCTGGAAATGGTTCTAAGAACTTTCTCTTTTCTGTTTGTGGTTCTAGACATGGGATGGCTTATTTAATTCTTCTTATACAAGTTGATTGGAGGCATGTGCAAGATTTGGTTTATGGGTTTTTCCCTGTAAACTACAATTTACCCATGAGACCTTTCTTGAAGCAGGTGAATTCCCATTGAGTAGCGACTTTATTCAGGTGCCATTTAATGGAAAATTCCTCACGGAGTCCTGGGGAAGATGCTATGTCAGGCATGGGGTATCTGAGGGAAAGGAATCTTCGTTTACCATGCTCTTTTGTCCATTTATTTATTTTTCTGTGCCAAAACTCTATTGTTGGTGTTAAATGTGGTGCTTTTACAATGCAAAGAAAGGCGAGAAGCATGACAAAACCCAGTATCAGAGCTTTATTAGGAGGAAGGGGGGCAGAAGTGAGTGTGGCCAGGCCTGGGACAGAGACAAGTACAGGAGGTGGGGGAGGACAGAGCAGAAGAGGAGAGAGAGGAGTCTGTGTCCAGCTTTTTAGGGATTCCCCTGCACACGTGCAGGTGGGCTTATGGAGCTATGCCATGCATGCATGATTGTGTGACCTTGATGCTTGCATTTGTGCAATCATGCAGTGCACTGAGGATGTAAGACATAAGACCCATTGCTTAGCTACTGAACTGCACATATAGTTGGAGTGGCAGAATTCTAACATTCCAAACTCTTTGCTTATTATAAAAAAGCAGGTGGACAGGAATAGGGGTGTTGTTTCTCCTGGAAAAACTGCTTCTAGCTGACTTGGTGGGCACCAGTTGACTCTAGGGGGGGTGGGGAAGGGGGCTTCTGAGGAAGACAGAAGTCCTGGGATGGTGGGCTGTTGTCTGCTATCTTGGGCCTGTCCATCATCCCTCCCAGCTTGGGACTCTGAAGTAGATCCAACCTGTCCAGATGGATTTAAACTGGTTTCTGGAGCTTAGAAAAAATTTGAACATATTGAGAAGCAGCCATGAGAAAATTAAACTTTTGGGTTGGTGGCCATTTCAGTGTTTAGTACTCTGCTTATACTGGCTAGTGTTAGTGTTAGTGTTAGTGTTAGTGTTAGTGTGTGTGTGTGTGTGTGTGTGTGTGTGTGTGAGAGAGAGAGAGAGAGAGAGAGAGAGAGAGAGAGAGAGATAAAACATGTTTTAATAAGCTCTACCAGAGACAGATTATTTTAAGGCATTTGTTTCCTTTATTAGTTTAGCATCCAGGAGACACAGGTCATCAATTGTTGAGAGTAATAGATTTAACAGTAATAGATTGCTATATTAAAATCTGTTTTTGCAGAGTCCAGACACTTTTGGGTCTGGGGATGTAAATACCTTTGGACTGTTACTGTTCCTTTACCACCTGGGTATATCTGATGGTCCTTGGACTCCAGCTCTATGGTGATCCTGTAACAATTAGCTGAGTAGTTAATTAGAAGAGGGAACCAGGAAGAGAAAAGCTTGTGGGGTGAGACCTCATTCTTCTGGAATTGGTGACAAGGCAGTGGATCCTGATGTCCTCTGGAACTTGAGAGAGAGCAGGGCCCTGTCTGTGTCACTGTGCGTAAGGAGGAGAAGCACTGTTGACCGGTCTGGAGTGAGGCACATGGAGGGAGCAATGAAATGAAAGCTCCTACCTTAGCTAGAAAATCTTTTCCCATTAGGTACCCCTGAGAGTACAATTAAGTCTGGTGAGGTGGATAAAGCTGTCCCCCTACCCTGACAATAGGGAAATGAGAAGGAAAGGTGGGACCCCAAAACTCCCTCAGGATTGATTAAGTGGCTCGGTGTCCAACAGGAAGGAAATGGATCTCCCCATGCTGCATCCTGGGTTCCCTTTGAGCCCATGGCCAGGCCTAGGAGGTCTGCTGGGGGTCTTTGCTTCATGTCCCCATGTCATGAGGTGCATGAGAGCAGTCAGCTGACCAGCATCTCTCTAGGTGGCACTTTGAACAAGGCTCAAGTGATGGCCCAGGAGGGCATGCACTAGCCTGTGTGGCCTTCTAAAAACAGGGACCTGGAAGCCCTTGTGCAGCCACTTGGATGGAATGTGCCAGCATTTGGCAGTTCTGTTCATGGGCTTTCTCATCTCTCCCATGGTACCTTAAGTGCCATAGCTGAAACTTCTGCCTGTGGGGTTAGAAGCCTTGCTCTCCAGATGCTTAAGTTTAGCCCCGATATCAGGAAGTTCTGGGAGACCGGAGATGGATTTTATTCGTGTCTTGAACTAGTTTTTTTTTTTTTTTAATAGTTTGATAGTTTGAGGACAGCTTTAGGAAGACCTGCCAGGAGGCAGATTGTAATCTGATCTCTGGCTAGAGAACCATCCAGATTATTATGATCCCAATGTGGGTCCTTATTGTAAACTTATTTGCATGCATCCGAGCCTGCTTCCAGACCTGTCCATGCTTAGTGGCCTGCCTAGTACTAGAGAACAGAGCAGAGGTCAGACAAGCCGAGGTCCTTTGGAGTCAGAGGTTTCTCAGGTTCAGGAATGTATGTGGGCAGGAGAGAAAGACTCAGAAAGGGAGGTTTCAGAGCTTAGGTAAAAGCATGAGGATAAGGTAACTCTTTCATTTGCCTGTTTGCTGGCAGAAGTTAGATAATTCCCGTGAAATATCGGGGTTCAAGCAGCCATCATGCAGCCAAATTTACTGGTATCTGGGGACATTTAAGGTGGTTCTCAGAGGAGGAAGCCTCCATGTCCCATGACTGCAGCTGAGAGAAAAATTAAAATAACACACAGGATCCCTATCTCAAGGATTTCTATCTCAAGCATCCCTGAGAGCAGCCAATCTGAGGACTGGCATTAATTAACAGCACAAGGTACCCCACCCATTGTCACTGGAGGGGCAAGGGCTAGCGGGGGGGGGGGGGGGGGGGCGTACACGGAACACCCTCCCTCCCCGGGAGTCCAGACAGCATTCAATACTTTGTCAACAGAGAATGTGTCATGGTACATAGCCCAAGGACCCCCAGGGTCTGGCGTGATAAATATATCTCAGGCTATAGTCACGGGAAATGGCAAGGTATCAGAAAGGGAAAACTCATCAATCAGATTAGCTGTTGTGTTGTGTGGAGCAGTTCCAGCGGATGGGCAAATGAAAAAGGTGGAGCCGGCAGTCGTAGGTCCAGTGGTACAGGGTCCTGGACGCAGAGTCCCAGATGCAGAGCGTTGGGAGAACCTGTTTCATCATAGGTTGGTTTTAAATGCGGCCCTTTTATCATGTAAGGATAGGCCAGCGGCTCGACAAAACCCAGTACCAGAGCTGTATTAGCAGGAAGGGAGGGACAGAAGAAGAAGAGGGCGAGGCCAGGCCTGGGGCAGAGACACTTGCAGGAGAGAGAGTGGTGGGTGGAGAGCAGAAGAGGAGGGAGGAGTCTGGGTTTGGCTTTTTTAGGATTCCCCTGCACATGAGCAGGTGGGTTTCCTGAGCTATGCTACGCATGCGCTGATTGTGTGACCACGCTGCAAGTGTTTGTGCAATCACACATTGCACTGATGATGTAAGACTTAAGATCCCTTGGCTACTGAACTGCGCATGTGCAGTCATATAGCTGGAGTGGCAGAATCCTAAGGTCTATCTATCTATACAGTTTCAGTTCCGGCCTGACTCAGTTCCCCTCTGCACCTACTTTTTCTGTCCCCTCATGGCCCTAGTCATAACTAAGCCCTTATGTTTTTGATCTCATCTTCGTCCCCTGTTCCTTTGTCCTCCATCTTTTCTTCCTCTTCTTCTTTCCTGATTTGATTCACCTACAATCTACAAGAAACGTTTTCTTGCTCCTTATTCCTCAGCCTGAGCCATTCTGCCTTACCATCTACAGAATCTCTGTCTTCTCTTCTCTCTGGCCACGTGGTTCTGTCTACCTTCTACTGAAAAACTGTCTTGTTCTTTCACTCCCAGTCATGCAGGATCCTCCCCCGGAATCCTGCCTCACCTTCACCTGGATAAGCAAAAACCCTTGTTCTTAGTCAATAGCTCTGGAATGCCATTAGGCCTGAAGGCAAGGGATGGTCAGAGCTATTCTGTCCCTGCTAGTCCTTCAGTATTTTGTTTGGGGCTGGCCCTAGCTAAAGGGGAAATTTGCAAAAGGCAGATACCCAATTGAAATGCTAAAAAGGGGGGCCAGGAGCTCAGAGGCAGAAGGCTCTGCCTATGTGACATTATCCAAGTACTGGCCTGAGCAGGGTGCTCATAAATACACATTCTGTGGGAATTATGAGCACAAGAAATTCATAGCAAGGCACAGCTGAATATTAAAGCTGTATAACACCAAATATTCCGTGATAAATGGCTTCCCATTTGACGGACCCTTGCTTGGTCAAAGTATAGCTTATTATATACAGCTGGACTCCCTATAACATATTCTTGTGGCTCACCACAGACATTGTAGCAGTTCCATGGTGTTCAAGCCCAGAGGCATGCTTTTTGCCATAACAAGGATGATCTGGCATTGATATGGCTTCATGTTTTGTGTGTAATGCAGATCAGAGCACAGAGACCTGTTCAACAGTGTGTGCTGGATGCCTTCCGGGTCACATGGACATCTCACTTTTCACTTCCGTGAACATATTGGTATTGCTACATTTATACATTGAGATCCCAGTCCACACTGTGATGATCAGTGGAGACAGAGCCTTTGGAAGGCAATTACTTGGGTGAGAGCAGGATTCAGGGTGAGATTTATAACTTTATAAGAAGAGGAAGGAGACACTGCTCTGACACTGAAAAAGCGGCTCCGTGTGCCAAGGAGAGAGCTCTCACCAGGGATTTACTTGGCAGTACTTGGAGCTTAGACTTCCTGGTCTCCAGGACCATGGGAAACAGTGCTTATGGTTTAAGTCCACCCAGTCTATTGTGCTTTGTTGTAGACTACTAGACTAATACATCCTATAGATGTCTTCACTGCTTATTGAGTTATTGTAAGCTATAGCAACAAAATGGGTAGGATATATGTGAAGTTTTTGTTCTGGGGGGAATTCTTGTTCTGCCAGCAAAATCATATGGGAAATCAGTTCATAATCAGAAAGCAATTGTGTGACCGTTGACTTTGAACAAGACACATCAGAGAAATTAAATATTAAACAAATGACTTGATGTGTGCGTTGGAAAATCCAAGGGCTATTTCCCTGTTATTTGCAGTTCTCAACTCGGTTGGTCAAGTTGACTTCTTTTCTCTTCCTCAATTTGACCTTCAACCTCCCTCCCCTCCAGTTCTCTGAGGTGTTCCTTTCTGGGCTTCTTAGCTGGCTCAGCCTGTAGTTCCACCTGAACATATCCCGAGTTTTCCTGTCTTTGTACTTTTCTCATTCATATTGTATCCCTGAAACATTTACTTTCTTCCAGTTATACCTCTGTTATAGAATCTCGGTAAAGAAACTCAACTGTGTCTAAAATTTTTAGATTTAACTTTTTAGGCTAAGGACTAGATATGAGAAACCTGTTGAGAAATCAGTGAGCTGAGTAGATTACAAATACATGCCTTGTAATGAAATTCCAATGGAAGTTCCAATGCTCAAACAATGATGGCACATTCACAGAGAGCTCATAGATGTATATACATACATACATACATACATACATACATACATACATACATACATATATGTATATGATTAAGCCTTAACAGATGTTTCTTCTAGAGGATAGAAATGCAGAAGGGATGTTGTAATTAAGCAAGGTGAGAACTCATAGGCATTCGTTCTACAGTATTTTATACCTTATGTGTACCTCATATATTCTTTAATTGTGGTATATGTGTCAAATGAATCATGAGTAAAAAAAGTTCATTGCTGCTCATCAGCTTATAATATTCATTCAAAGCTTGATGAGTTCTATTTTATTTAAAAATTCTCCTGCTTGACTTACAGGAGTACTTGAATAGCCTGGCTGGAAGTTCAGAGACTTCCAGAGAGATTTTGGTTTTAAAAGTAGCATCCTATGGGGGCGAGGGACATAGACAATCGTGTGAGCTTCATCATCTGCAGAAATGTCCCACTTTCTTGTCTGTCACATGGATGTAACAGTGATTCTTGCTTTTACTGTGTAGGGTCATTATGGTGTTAAAATGTATTAATGTAACTAATTTCTTTGAAAATGTATGGGAATGATTACAAACAAGTAAATGTTAACTTTCATTTGTTGGTGATTTTAGGTATTCCCATTAGCTTCGAATCAGGAGATATAACCAGGGTATCAGAGTTGCAGTTGTAAACTAACCAAACTTACATGAGAAGAGATATAAAAATTATGGCTAACACGGTTTTTAAAACATTCTTTTTTAAAGACAGGTTCTTACTGCGTATCTCCAGCTGTCCTGGTACTCAGAGTACCTGCCTCTGCTTTCCCAAGTGCTGAGACTAAAGGCTTGTGCCACCATGACCACAAGGCTAACTCATTAGTACCTAAGGAGCAATGACTTTTTCCATGGACATGTACTTATAACCCTCAGCAGGGCACCCATTTTCCTGTTGTTGAGAGGCCTAGAAATTTCAATTTCAATATTAAAAGAATGTTTGAGATTTACAGTGACCTCCAAACATCTTTCAATTGTAATTTATTTAATCATTCATCAGCTGTCAACCCATCCATTCATACCTTGCTGCATTTCCATAAGGACACAGAGCAGTTCATGTGAAATTCACAGAATGAGGAAGCCCCATGCTTTCTAAACTCTAGCCTAAGATATTAATAGATACCATAGTACAACTGTTCCCTGGATCCAGAGGGGGCATTGATTGCAGAGCCTCTGAAGGGGAGGCTCAAAGAGCCACTCTCTACCATTAGGGGAAGTCCATACACTCTTTTGGGCACAGAGCAATCCTCATCCAGAAGTGCTGTGCATATGGTACCTTAGGGCTTCTTCAGGTTTCTATTTTCATCTATGTTATCTGTGCTTCCTAATTACAGATTCTCTTAGGAAGTCAGAAGGCCAGTGGTTAATTTCAGTGTGGCACACTACAATTACAGACCCCCTCTTTTTTTTGAGAGGAAAATTATTTCGGTGTTTGAGTTTAGGGTGTTTTGAGATTATAGCGCATTGATGAATGTTCTTAGAATTATTCTATCCATAGATAAGGAGGACTAATGTGCATTCTGTGCAGAGGGCATAGTGGGGTCCTCTATCTGAGCAGATAGGCCTTATTCAAGAGACATGGTTGCTCCTCCTCATAGTGTATTGTTCCCTATTCAACCGATTGCTGGAAGTCCTAAAGGTTGATCAGAAGAGAGCAGCAGCTGAGGAGAAAGGGTGGATGATGGACACATGGCTTCAGAGAAGCTGGGCTGTGAGTGGGCTGCAGCTCCTAAAGGGACTGCCGAGGGAAAGCAGATACTATCATTTCAGTGACTTTGGGGAGGGAACTAATTTTCAAATTACTCAACTGACTTTATATTTCTCCTTTCTTTTTAAATTACAAAATATGTTTTCTTATAGCATGACCTTCCCTCCCCCCTTTTCCTGGCTCATCCATACCATCCATACCATTCTGCCTCCTCCTGGTTCCTTCCCCACCTCCATGTCACGTGTCCCATTACTTCCACACCCTCCTAAGCCTCTTTGCCCCTCTCTCATTGACCCCTTTCTAGCTTCATGAATCATTGCAGTTATAGGAAAGTAAATTTCTTTATTACTCTGGGAAAATAAAGTATACATCCCTCTCCCTAAATAGTTCTTGATATTACTTTATGAAAAAGAACTACAATCAATCAATCAAACAAAATTATTTCAATTCTATTGGTTTAACTCTTTTTGTGGCTAGAAAATGCATCTTTTTAATTGAATGATCTAAGAACATTGTCCTCCATTTTTCCTTTCTTTCTTTTTCTTTTTTTTTTCTTTCTGAGACTGAGTTTCTCTGTAGCTTTGGTGCCTGTCCTGAATCTTACTCTATAGACCAGGCTGGCCTCGAACTCACAGAGATCCTCCTGGCTCTACCTCCTGAGTATTGGGATTAAAGATGCACCACCACTGCCTGGCATCCTCAATTTTTCATTTGTAACTTGTTCCATCCACCCACTGTTCATCTATTCACTCTTTTCTTCATTTCCCCAAGGAAACTAAGTTCTTGGCAGGGAATTCACATAATGAAGATGCACTGAGTTTTCTAACTCTAGTCTGAGACATTAACAAACATCACAGTGAAATGGCTTCACATGCAGCTTTGTTAGGTACATTTCTTTTTTGTTTTAATCAGTGTATATTAATTGTACAAAACAATGGTTTCAGAACTTTGGATGACCTCATTCCTGCAAATAGTGTGCTTTGAACATATGGCTGTGCTGGTTCATTTGTGACTGTGACAAATGCCCTGGAGAAACAATTTAAAGGAGAAAAATCTGTTTGTCTCTTGGCTTCAGAGATCCCAGCCTGTGTCATTTGGCTCTGCTCTTTCTGGGCTTGAGTGGGGACTACTACGGAGAATGGAGCCTCTTACCACATGGCAGACAAAAAGCAAAAGAGTGAAAGCATCTGAGATACTGTCTTCCCATGGCCTGCCCTGGTGACATAGGTCTTTTAATTAGGCTCCATCTCTTACTTTTCTACCATCTGCCAATAATGACTGTTGTGGGACAGTTTGATCAAATTCTGATGCTCCCAAGACTGACAATAAAGTTTTCTTTGAATCAGAGGGCAGAGTGAGCTACTAGCTGACCAAAATTAGCCATAGAGGTTTTGGAAAACCAAGAACAGATATAGAGACACAGGAAGCAGTAGGGTGGGGCTTGGGGAAAGCCTCAGCCTATTTTGGATTTTGAGAGAGAGAGAGAGAGAGAGAGAGAGAGAGAGAGAGAGAGAGAAAGAGAGAGAGGAGTTCAATAGTCACTTCTCCACTGCTTCTCTGATCATTCAGGTTCTTAACCTGATATCTGACTCCTGAGTTTTTATTGATAAAGAATCATTAGATAAACACATCAAATGAACTCCTATCATCTATCAAGAGAAGGTCCAACTGCTTCTCCAAAGTCCATCAGCTGTCCACCAGGCCTTTAACAGTCTTTGGAATGTGATTCAGATTGACGTCATGTCAAACCATGGCTTTATTTCTACATCTTTTAGGATCTGTATCATTGTTAATATATGTGTGATTTATATGAGGCGTAGGTTTAAAGTTACACAGAGAATTTTGGGACCAGGTACCATGGGTCATATGCCCCTGCCTCAGCACTCTTAGAAAAATCATAGGGACCAGAGAATCTTTCTCTTTCTGTTGTCTGAATAAGAAGACGTGAGTGACGGGTTGAAAACGTGCTGTGTTGTGACCTGGGAGCGGCTAAAAGGACTGTCTGAAGGTCTGGTCTTCCCTGACTTTCCATGGGGCCAGCTGTTTCAGTTTTCACTATTAAAATTGCTCCAGGGATGGCCACAGGGAAAAAAACAACATGTTAAAAATAAACGATTGCAGGTTAAAGTGGAGGGGAAAGCCCATGAGGCTTCAATTCTACACAAAGAACCACAGGCCGCCAAAGAATGCTGAGAGCAGGAGAAAGTCTTACCCAGGAAAGAGCACGCCAGCTGGTGACCAGTCCCAAATGGTCAGCCGTGAAAACACACACACACAAGTATCGTTACACAGACAAAGCCGGGTATATTTAGGAACACATGTATATATGTGTAACAATTAATGAGAAAAGGGGGCGATAAATTTGAAAGAGAGAAAGGAGGGGTAAGTGAAAGGGTTTGGAGGGAGGAAAGGAGAGGGAGACATGATGTAATAAATTATAATATCAGAAACTAAAAGAAATAATTACAAATATTGTTGTCTTTGAGGCAGTAGCACGTTAGCCCAATCTGAGACTAGCACAAGGGTCTGGAGCTGGGAGCTGCAGGAAGCTAAGAGTGTGGCCAGGCCATTTTGCACAGGGTTTCGAACATGCTGAGCAGGATACAGAGGAGCTTTGACTGCCTTCCTTTAGACTCAATGGCAGGTAAAGGTACCAGCAGGGAAACTCCTTTGCCTCCCAGCTTTGGCAGGTAGGAGAGCCTCTACTCCTTAAAACTGATTTGTCTGTGTTAAAGTGTTTTAGCAAATAGGCTAAGCAGCACTGAAGCTGAGAGAGAGAGAGAGAGAGACAGAGAGAGACAGAGAGAGACAGAGAGAGACAGAGAGAGAGATGGAGAGACAGAGAGAGATGGAGAGACAGAGACAGAGAGACAGGCAGAGACCCAGAGAAACAGAGAGAAAGAAGAGTTTTTTTTTTTTTTTTAAATTAAAAAAAATCATACTTCGCAGTTGTTTTTATGTCTTGGTTAAAAAAAAAAAAAAAAAAAAAAGCCGGTCTATCGTGTTTCTATGTTAAGCTAAGCCCACCTGGGCATTCACTCCATCAATTACTATGTTTCATTTCAACAAAGCCTCTCTAGTTCACGGAAGTTATCAGCCAGCCAGACATGTATTTTACTGATCCATAGCCTGAGCTATCCTAAGTACTTTTCAACAGTTTCAGAAAAGATAGGCAAGGGCCCGGTGGAGTTCTTACAACAACCTTGAGCTGTCTTTGGAGCTCCAGTCTGCTTAATTGGAATGGAGTGCAATGCTTCAAAGCCAGACACACATTTCCTGCTCCTGTGGAAATGCTATCTCTCTGAAAATTGATACCTTGTGAGCATAAGCATTATCTAAGCAAACATTTTCTTTTCCAACCACATATGATCCTGCCAATGCCACGTAAACTGTTAGTATTTTCACTTTGTATAACTTCAGCTCCTGGGGATTGTTAGTATTGTTTTTGTAGTATTATACTATGTTACAGAAATGCAATATATCTCCACATGACTTAAGGGACTTGATTTTTGACATAAAATTATGGTCATGTAAAGGTCTGAAGCTCTATACAAGAGATGAAATTGAATCATTTCATTGAATACAGTGCATTTTCTCCCCAAATAAATTGATTTTAGATGAATTCCCTTCATCTCTTCAGCCCTGCTGGGCCTGGCTGCTTGCTGAGAGACACAGCTACGTGGGAAGGAGGGTTGTTGTTATCTGATGGCAAATTAATTCAACGATTTCAACAGACATTTATCGGATGTCTTCTATATGCCAAATATAAGGCTACATGATAAACATGCAAGGAGGAATCCGATACAGCTTCTGCTTTCAATAAGTTGGACACTGAATGAGGGCCGTTACTTGTTTACCGAATGAGGGCCGATATGTGTGGGAGGAAAGCATCTGCTTTTTTTCTTTTTTTTAAGCTGGTGAAAACCACAGGGAAGGGTATTTCATGCAGACAAAGACTAGCATCCTATAAACTTCAGGTTTCCTTCTAGTGATGTCCTGGATATAATCTGGGCTGGGAACAGATATGAAGCTAGTATGTCCCCCAAATTTGTAAAATAAAAATTCATATAATGTTTTGTAATAGGCAAAGTGTGTTTCCATGAGTTATCATCACTCTTTGTGGAAAACTTTGTGAGATAAGAACTATAAAAATCCCTTAGCTTCTAAATGTTCAAAGATTTTTTCCACAGCCCAGAGTAAAAAACACGCTAATTCTGTTTGCTTGGCCGGATGATGACAGTGTGTAGCTTCTCCGGGCCTCAGTGGTTTGCTCAGAGTGGACTGTAAGTAATGTTTGCATGGTTTTCTGCATTTTACAAGTCTGACGAACTGCATAGTGTGTAAATGCAGGGAGCATGCAGTACATGATGGTGACATGGGGTGTTAGTATGTCTTTTCAGACTGCTTTCAATTTAAGCTGCTGCTTTGGTGGGTTTCAGCTGCAGGCACAGCATCCCCTCAGGTGCCTAAGTTTGTGTGAGGATGCTCCTGTCTGGAGACGAACTCAACCCTGGTGGGCAGGAGCCCATGGACAAACCACTCAGCCTTTTATGGACCATTCTGAAAAGCATTCCTAAGGGATGGGGCTGAAATGTGCACCTGATGGTACAGGTGCCTAACTGTCCTCTATTGCCATTTCCACAACAGCCTCATGTCTCTGGAATACATGCTGTCTTCAGCATGTTCTGGGAGGCAGCCAAGAGCAATGACAATAGCCTACATTATTTTGGGTGTCATCGTTGTTCAGGTCTTGTTTAGTCAGTCATACTGGTGAGAGTTCATGGATGAAATTTTTCTGCTATTTCTGGGAGGCAGAACTTCCTAGCATATAGGTTCTTTTAACCTACAACTTGAAGGGAGATTTTTCTATGTTTGTTTTTTGTTAGATAGTTTATGGTCCTTGGGAGGAGCATTATTGCCTCAAGTGGTATAACTTCATTTAAACTATATGTCTCCTTAGTGTAGGTTCCTTCCATATTGTACTCCCTTCCCTCCTCAGTTAAAGCGTCCCTAGTTTTCCCATTTCCCTGTTCATATTAACAGTGCCCTAATTCCCACCTATGGAGCCCCCCTCCCCCCTTTCATGGTCTCTTTAAACCTTCTGGCTTCCCTACGTTATATAGTCACATCTAAAGATTTGGAGCTAGGATCCACAGATAAGAGAAAACATGGGGCATTTGTCTTTCTGGATACCTCATTTAGTATGATATTTTCTAGTTCTACCAATTTGCCTGAAAATTTCATTTTCCTTGAAACTATAGCTTTTAATACAGCAGTGTATCTACCAGCAAAAGAATAAATAGACCAGTTTTGGCAAATCCTGTGACAGTTACTATTTAGCATCAAAAAGAAATAAGCTACTGCCACATACAACAAGAAGTATGGATCTCAGTATTATGTTGATTCCATTCATGGAATTCTAGAATAGATAAAAGTAATCTATGGCTCTGACATGCTATTGCATGACACCATGACTATTAATAATGATAATGTATTGAATATATCAAAGGAAGTATGAAGTTTGAATGTTTTCAATATGAAGAAGTGATTACAGAGGAGATAGACATGGGTAGGGTGATTAAGCACACACACACACACACACATGCATTAAAATATCACATAGTACTCCACACATTTGTATAAAATGAGTACTTTGATTTGTTAGTTAAGTGTATTTAGTTAAAAATATATTAAACTGTATATGTATAATCTCAGAGATCACTCCTTGGTAGCGAATACCCAATAGAGGTCTCTTCACTTGGGAAGAACATTTCTACCTCTCAGCATTCACCAGTTGATTCTGTCTACTGGTGTCATCATTGTTCAGGTCTTGTTTACTCAGTGTGCTGATGAGAGTTCATGGATGTAGTTTTGCTGCTGTTTCTGGGAGGCAGAACTTCACAGCATATAGGTAACATTATACAGGTTATATCTGTGTGTGTAACAGTTAAAGAAAAAGAAGCCATAAATTTGACAGAGAGAAAGCAGGGTGGAGGGCAGCGGTTGACAGGAGAAAAGGGAAGGCAGGAAATGATGTAATTATAATTTCAAAAGTAAAAATTATTGTAGTACATATACATATATGTGTATATATTAAGTGTGGATTGTCAAAAATCTGGCTGGAGAATAGGAAAATTCAAAAGAGTGTGAATGGAGTTTTTGATGGGATAGAAATGTTGTATTAAGGTTGTGAAGTTGATTGAGTACAGTGTTCTTGATATTTGTCAAAATTTGTGAAACTTATACATAAAATATAGATGCTTTTTATGCTATATGAAAACTACAACATGATAAAGTTGATCTAAGTAAGGAAATCAAATGACTAATGTGTCACTTTCTCACAGTGTTTTAGCTACTTTACATTGTAAGAAGGGCCAAACATTTCATGTGAGGATGTACTTATTTCCTTGTTCATTGCAAGTTATTACTGAAGAGACATTAAAATATTAATACAACACAGCAATAGGTTTTATATCTTTGTTGGATTATTGATGAAATTTTAATGTAGCACTGCTGTTAAACTTCTAAATAAAGTTTAGCACCATGGTTTTGGAAATGGAAATATTGGCCCACTCATGCCACATTTTCTTTTTGAAATAGTACATTATTATTATCTGTAGTTACCCACCATGCATCGCATGTGAAGATTGGCTTTAATTATTCATTGAAGTAATTCAGTGCATATACACAATGTGTAAAAATCACACCTGGGCTGTGAGTCTTTCCATCTCTTCAGCTGTAAACATACATCATTGCTGTGCTGGAGAGAATCGGAATTCTCCCTCTCTCAGTGTGTTCCGGTATCCCTAATTTAACCTTTTTCTTTCTCCCTTCTTTCCTACCCCAGTTTCTGTAGCACCATTGGACCCCTACAAGATTTTGCTGTGACAGTGTCAGTCATGTTTATGACCTACCTCAGCAGTCTAGACTGCAATGACTCAAGAGAATAGCTGTATGACCTTGCATATCCTCGGACACATGGAGTTGCTGGTAGGAGTCCATGGGATGAAGAAGATTCTCATTATGGCCCTTTGAGGCAAGATCAGGTGACATTTATATTGTAAGGGCAGAAACCGTGGTCTCAAATCCACAGTGTATGGAGGATTTCCCTCGGATTCTTAAGATGAATATGGGAGATTGGGGCCTATGGCACCCCAAACCACAATTACAGAGCCATAAGGTATGATATGAATACAGGTGCCACTGGTAACCATGAACTCCTGGTTTTCTGCCATGGATAGTATTCCTTATGTACTGTGAAGTGGTTGCAGGAGGTGTTGGGCTTCTAGCACTGGTATTAACACTTACATGAAACTCTCTGCCTACCCCTAAGGGATCAGTATAAATGATGCTCAGGGCTTTTGACACCAGAGGCTGTAGTTTGAAGTCCAAAGGCTGTGGGGGAGACCTTCCCTAGAAGACTTATGGTGTAATAGATGAATATCTGGGCTTTTGGTGCTGTTATTTATATTCTTGGAGATGCAGCATGTGGAGGTGATCTTTCCTAGGCTCCTTGAATAAAGACTGGATTATTCCAGGGCTTTAGGTACTTGTGGTCCTAAAGCTTCAGGACATGGATAGGAAGGTCTCTTGGCCATACAAAGTAAATGCTAGTGGGACTGAGTGATTTTTACAATTCTGGAGTTGTAGGAGGGGAATATTCACCTAGTCTTGACAGACAAGTTTGGGATTTTTATATTAGCAACTTAAACCCCAGTTCTAGGATTTTCTTTCTTTCTTTCTTTCTTTCTTTCTTTCTTTCTTTCTTTCCTCCCTCCCTCCCTCCCTCCCTCCCTCCCTTCTTTCTTTCTTTTCTTTTCTTTCTTTTTTTTTTTTTTAAAGAAAAAGATATTTAGATATGATGTGGGATGTAGAATTGAATAGCTACTTTGGCTTTGGTTACTCCTGAACTCAAAGTGTAGCCTCTGTGTGGTCTTTGGTAGTGCCTGGGTATAGGACACTTATGGTCACTATTCTAGAGCTGAAGGGACTGAACGGAACCTTCCTCAGGTCAATCAGGCAGTAGTGACCCCAGTCCTATTTGCATCAGCAATCCCTTTAAGAACACAGGATAGGGAAATCTGTCTTTTCCACAGGGTGAATTGAGCTAGTTGAGGGTTTAGACTTCTTTTTTGTTTGTTTGTTTGTTTGTTTGCTTTTTTGCTTTTTTGAGACAGGGTTTCTCTGTGTAGCTTTGCAGCCTGTCCTGGAACTCACTCTGTAGCTCAGGCTGGCCTTGAACTCACAGAGATCCACCTGGCTCTGTCTCTTAAGTTCTGGGGTTAAAGGCTGCACCACCACTGCCCAGTGAAACCACCACACAAAGCTACCTACTAATTGAATTTCAAGTCTACTTACAGCCATTTTAGCTGTGAGAGAGTTGAGTGCTTGCAACGTTTTTCCTGTTTTTTTTTTGTATGCCTCATCTTTCAATGTTTGTCGTTAGGAAAGAAATCACACTTCTGAAACTATTATTCTGAGTCCCAATGTGCTTTTTTTTTTTTTTTTTTTTTTTTGTTAAACTCATTGAACACTTTAATTAGCATGTAATAATACCAGTGGTTTAGGATATTTGCACACGTGTATGTAACACATTTTGACAGTATTGTTTCCCTTTGCCCTCTCATCCTCTTCCAGATCCCCCTGATTGCCTTCATCTTCCTAACTGTTGCTTTTATGTTTTCTTATGAATGCTTGGTGCTTTAAACAAGGTAGATTAGTGTAGACCATTCCAAAATAAAGGAAGTCCACAAATTAGGTGCAGGATATGTCTTCAATTATATTAAAACTATCATCTTAATTCAAGTAATTATGAGCCCTGAAATGTGGCCCCTTGCAAAAACTATCAAAATCTAGATACTCAGCAGACATTTTTGTTCCTGGTAGAAATCTAGAATCCCGAAATAAGTATAATGAGTTCAACTAAGTCCAATGAGAAAGGTAATTAGTTAAATGAGTTACATGCCTTCGTGCCTGGGGAACTGAATAGAGCTGCTTGGTAGAAAACTCAGTTCCTTTCAGGGCCTCTTTAAAACCAAAGTAGAAAATAGAAAGAAACTGCTTTCTCCCTGCTATTTGGCATTGTGTCTTGCACATGTGACCCTCAGGGCCACTAACAGTGGGTGCTGTAGACCTAGACATTTTGCAGATTAACAAAGTGATGATGCTAGAGAAGAGCAGTGATGAGGTTCCTTAATGCGTTCATTCTTCCTCTTTCCCCAGTACCATGGATTCAGGGCTTGAAATCCAGCTCCATTCATTAGGTCTTGTCTTCTGTCTTCTTCTCTTAGCCCATAGAATCTTAATATCTGAGGTGGCATTGGTAAATACCATCAGGATAAACCATAAGTTTCTTTTCCTTCCCCAGTTTATTAATGTATAAATGAGAGATAAACTTGTATATATGTAAATTATAATTTTTATATAATGCACATGTTTTTATACGCACACACACATATATTTGTCTCTCTTTATTCTAATGATTTGCCATAATAAAATTGATAACCAATACATCACAAGCACCCTTTTGTGTGTGTGTGTGTGTGTGTGTGTGTGTGTGTGTGTGTCTGTGTCTGTGTGCGTGTATGTCGTGTATGTCTGTGTTTGTGATAAGAACACTTGAGATACTCTCCTAGCAAGCCCCAAGTAAGCAATAATAATTTCAGTGTTTACTTTTAGTTGTTAACCTTACACAACCTAGAATTACCTGGGAAGAGTCTCAGTGGGTTGACCTGTCTGTGGGAAGACCTGTCCTCAAAGTGAGCGGCACCATTCCCTGGTTTGGGATGCTGGACTGCACAAGAGTGACACAGCTAGCTGACTGCTGAACAGAGACTTCTCTCCCTGTTCTTCACTGCAGCTGTGGAATGACTAGTTGCCTCAAGCTCCTGTTGCTGTGATGTTGTGGCTGTGGTGGTCTGTAACCTGGAATTTGGAGCTAAAATATACCCTGCTCCCTTAAGTTGCTTTATGCCAGAGTGTTTTGTACAGCAGCAGAAATGGAACTATGAGATGCTGTGGGATGTTCTGTATGTTAAATGTGTTGCTCTGATTGGCTAATAAATAAAACATTGATTGGCCAGTATCCAGGCAGGAAATATAGGCAGGACAAGGAGAGAGGAGAATTCTGGGAAGTGGAAGGTTGAGGCAGAGAGACACTGCCAGCCGCTGTGATGAGAAGCAACATGTTAAGATATAAGAACAGTTAGTAAGAAATCTGCCACGGCCATACAGTTTGTAAGCAATATCAGTCTCTGTGTGTTTACTTGGTTGTGTCTGAATGGCTGTAGGACTGGTGGGTGAGAGAGATTTGTCCTGACCTTGGGCCAGGCAGGAAAACTCTAGCTACAAATGACGCCCAACGGGTTGGCAAGAGTTTCCACCTAAAACCTGAGAAAAAGATTCTAAAATAGAGCTAAAAAACAGTTTCCTAGTTGTCTCTTTCAAGTTAGCAGCAGCCTGTGGTTTGAGCTACTTTATGGCGGGTTCCTTGTGTGCATGCAGGCTTGACTTACGCTATGTTACACAGAGGCATCTCCAAGCTGTGCACTATGCTGTGTGTATACAGTTTTTGCTAGTTAAAAAAAATAAAAAGAAGTTTCTGGGCTACATGATGCTTTGATAAAAGCATAGCCCCACTGTTTCTAAGAGTTGATGGCTCCCAGAGCTGGTGGTAAATGTACCACCAAGCTGAGGTGGGTGGAGCCAGCAGCCACAGCTCCATTTCAGTCTTATAATGCTGCAGTTTAAAGCAATAGATTCACAATAAGACAGATTCAGATGGAACAAGACTTTAAATTCTTTACAATGTGTATAAAAATGTACATAGGCTTGAAAGAGAGAAATATATATATATATATATATATATATATATATATATATACAGTTATATGCAGTTATATGCAGAAATAGAAAGTTTTAAAAAATAAAGTCTTTAAAGAGACAGTAAAATTAATATAAAAAATAAGCCACATAAAGATGGGTATCATGCAGAGAATCTGGATTATGTTATTTTTGATATTCTTAATTGTAGAAAGATATTTGATTGTAAAGACTGCTCAGGTAAACAATATATATATTTTAAAGGTACCTTGACTTCAAAATTTGGATCTAAAGATATGTTGCTTTGGAAAGGAGGCTCTGCTTTTGTTTCCACAGAAAGCCAGAGGCTATGAATTTGTTCCAGATTAAGATAAATCAGGTTTAATCAACCAAGACCCCCTGAAATGTCTCTGATGACACCATGGCCCAGATGTTCCAACATCCAGAATGGTTTCAAGGCAACAGGCTCAGATGATATCCTCATGGACTACTCCATAATCTTAAAATTTTCTTTGTGTCCCCATGAGATACAGTGCCCCCCTCCAGCAGGAAGTAGTAAGAGAAGCTATGCCCAAATTCCTAAATATATAAAACTGGCTTTGGAGATGGAATTGGCTCACTCCTTCTCTAAACCCAAACATATTGCTAAAAAAAAAAAGAAAAAAGGTTAAGAAATTCTTGTGTCCCATATCAGAAGAACCCTCTGGTGTGGGACAGAGAAAAACCAATATTTTTGTTTAAATCAGGTTGATTATAAATGTGATCTCTTTCTAAATAAGAAAAGGGGATATGATATAGATATGATAGGATGAAAGGGTAGATTATTGAATCTACTTTTAAACAGCAACTTGTTTGACATGTTTTACATTGCTATGGATTTTAGTTTATTGATACAAATTTAAACTTAATTTTGTTATACTGTTTATATATTTCTACTCTTGTTTAAGGTATGTTTGTACAACCCATTTAAAATTAAATTATAATGGATAATTAAGAAATACAGATTAATAATTAGTCTCCTATGATAGTCAAGCTTACAGTCATGTTGTTTTCTAGGTATACATAGATATAATTCAATTAGGTAGGTAATCTCCAAACACTTCAAAGACCTACAGAATATGGCATTTAAAATGTTTCAAAAATTTAGACTTTCTAGACAGTGAGACATGTCTGCTCCTGGCAGCACTGGATTTACTTCAGAGAGGAAGATGGGCATCAAAGACACTCCATATGGAGTTCATCTTCTTCTTGACAAAAATAGCCATTTGGGCAAGAAACTGTTCTTGCCTCGACTGCTTGATCAACTGGACATGCAGGACCCATAGGAAGGTGACTACTGAACTTTGCTTGGCAAAATGGTCCTTCGGGTTCCTGCTTCGCGGAGGAAACTGCCAGACATTCTACAGGACACAGAGAAAAGTGACTGAGAGACTCGAGACCTGTGGGCTGAAGACAGATGCCCCAATTTTACAGAGGAACTTTGGATAACTGTCCAGGTTGCCTGCTGTCTCTGTCTACTCTTGCAAGACTCCCAAAAGTTGCCTGTGTCCTCCCATTTCTCATGAAGTATTATATCTTTCTGAGGTCTTTGATGTAGCTGAAGGCTACATAGTTATAATTTTCTTTAGTTATGATAAAAGATAAGTTAGATATGAAACAGACTCACAAATGTAAGATAGATAAGATATCTTCTTTAATTTTGCCAAATACAAATAGACTAGTTATTATAAATAGAGTAGATATTGTAACTGTAATTCTTGCTTGATAATTGTTTTGTTATCTGTAATTTTACTATGTGAAAGTTAAAATCTTCCTTTTTGAAAAAAGGAAAAGGGGAAGTGTTGTGGGATGTTGTGTATATTAAATGTGTTGCTCTGATTGGTTAATAAATAAAACACTGATTGGCCAGTAGCCAGGCAGGAAGTATAGGCAGGACAAGGAGAGGAAAATTCTGGGAAGTGGATGGCTGAGGCAGAGAGACACTGCCAGCCGCTGTGATGAGAAGCAACATGTTAAGATACCGGTAAGCCACGAGCCATGTGGCAACTTACAGATGAATAGAAATGGGTTAATTTAAGATATAAGAACAGTTAGTAAGAAGCCTGCCACGGCCGTACAGTTTGTAGGCAATATAAGTCTCTGTGTGTTTACTTGGTTGGGTCTAAGTGGTTGTAGGACTGGTGGGTGAGAGAGATTTGTCCTGACCTTGGGCCAGGCAGGAAAACTCTAGCTACTATGAGAGACACCATGCTGCAGAATAGAGCCCTAGAAGTTACTGATGTAAGAGAAAGTCTGTATCTTTTCCTCAAAGCATCTTCATTGACACCATGTCCTTGGCCTTGGTAACCACTTAATGTCTCTGCTTCAGTGATTTTGACCCTTTTTGTACATATAAGTAAGAATTTATAGTATTTGTCCTTTTTGTTTGGTTTATTTTACATAGCATGATGACTGTCCTTTTTTCTACTTGTATCGCTAATGGTAGATTTTCAATAGGATTTATGGATGAATAATATTCAAAAACAGTTTTAAAATCAACTTATCAGTTGGTGTGTGCCTTCTGTGATTGAGTATAAAATGTCTCCAAAAGGCTCATGTGTTTGCACCCTTGGTCCACAGACAGTGTTGCAGCTTTGGGAAGTTACAGAATCTTATAGAGTGCTGTGATGTAGACACTGATTATTATAGGCCACCCTGATTCCTAGCCAACGTTCAGCATTCTAACCTACTGAAAATAAGCAAGGAGCCTCATGTTCCAGCTGTTACAGGCTAGGCATCCATGAAATCCACTAGGACTTTTTCATTATGATTGTTTGTATGCCCTACATTTGTGAGCCAACATATATCCATTCCCCTTAGTTTCTCTAGTTATTTTATTTCAATGATTACAAAAGTAACGAATACATGTTGCTTTCCTCTCTCTCTTAGCTATTGGGGATGATGCAATCATAGACATGGTGGTACAGTTGTTTCTTTGAGATACAATTTTTCCATTAGAAAACCATTCGAATGGCATTTCTGAATAATATAGTGCCATTATAAAACTTAGTCATTCACATTGTTTTCCATAATGAGCATGCTAATATCCCTTCCATCAGTATAGGTCCTCCATACCCTGCTAATAATTGTTATGTCTTGATTTTTTTTTTTTTTGGTTCTTATTTACTGTGTTCTTAGTGAAAGAGAAAAGTCACAAAACAATCAAGAAATAAGTATATATGAAGGGAATGAATGATCAGTGAAACAATTCTTCTGATGAAGATCAATGAAATAATAATGACTTCCATATAATTCCCTCATTGGAAATGGTAAAGAAGTGGCAGGGCGGGGGAGGTGGGGAGGGAGGAGGATGGGGCAATGAGGAAGTGAGGGAGCCTAAATTAGATGTAAGACCAGACTTGATAAGAGTAGAAAGCAATAGAGAGGTTGGAACTACACCTCAGATTTCCAAGTTTCTGTCATAATGATATGCTTTCACAACATGAGGTTTTTATTTCTGAATGGATAATATGACTAAGAACATACATGTCATGTAGATAAGTCTACACACTCACTGTATCCATAACCCACTTAAAGAAGAGTTTTATTTTGATTTTCAAGGAAATTAAATAGAATGTGAAAGGGTGGTCTGCCAGAGCTTATGGTCAGCTTTTATGAAACATATACAAGGAATAGCTCACAGTTCCTCACTAGAATACATCAGTACGTGCAAGCCTACAGTTAAGTGGTGCTAGGTATAGTGAAGACCTGATAGGAGATAGTAACTATCATTCCTTAGATAACCTTCAACTACAGCCTGGAATGTAACGGTAGAAGCAGCACAAGATTTAAAATGTTAGAGTAGACAATTAAAGCATCGTAGTTCGTGTTCTCTGTAAATCTTTGTTTTGATGGAACATTCACACAGCTGGTTCTGATGAGTGACCTTGGTAAAGACTCCTAGTCCAATGTGTACATACATAGGCTATGCATAAATTTCATATGCTCATTTTCATATGCATACTTTTTCTTTTACTAGAGAGGTAGATATTAAATATATTTCTACTCATCTTGTGCTCAGTAGTTACCAGTTACCTAATTTTAAGGTTATGTGATCTGAACAACACATTTATGGAAACACAGCTATGTTTTTAAATGGAGTAATTAGGAAGCCCAAATTGTAGTCAGTATATGAGAAATAACTCACTGTAATTGAATTTGTTATATGCATAATTATGTACACTATGCACTTATCAATCGACAATACAAGCAACTGGCACATCACATGAAACACATAGGGTTGGGGATTTAGCTCAGTGGCAGAGCACTTGCCTGGCAAGCACAAGGCCCTGGGTTCAATCCTTAGCTCAAAAAAAAAAAATTGCACTGAGAACAAACAGTAATGGACAAAACTCTGTAAAATATGGTAAGCTTTTATTAATGTTTTAAGCAAGACATCTGCCTTGTACATTATCCCTCACTGAACACAATACTAAAATGAAAGCCTCTACTATTTTTGTCTAATATGTTTATAATTATTTTGTATTTGCATTGCTAATTCCTATTAAAAATCAAAATTATTTGATGACAGGCACACACATATTGAACAAACCTAGATATCTTGGGAAATATTTTATTTTTATTGTGTTTATAGTGTGTGTATGTGGTGGTATGCATGCGTGTGCATTTGTGTGTGTGTGTGTGTATGCATGCATGCACATGTACATACCCATGGGAGCATGCAGAAGACAAAAGAGGACATTGCATGTTCTGCTCTATCACTGTAGCATGAATCTTAAATGGTCTTATTAATAAAATCAAACCTGGAGCCAGTTATTGGGGTGAATGCTGGAAGATCAGAGAGACAGAACAAGCCACAGCTACCTCACCTCGCCAGTTCCTCAGCTGATCCTGTTTCCTCAGCCTGGAAGCCTCTGAGTCCTCATCCAGAATGAATCTCAGCTGAACTGTGCTGCTCCAAAGCCTAAAAGCTTAACCAGCCAAATGCTGAACCAGCCAAATGCTTCTAGTTTCTGGTCTTCACACCTTATCTATCTTTCTACTTTCTGCCGTCACTCCCTGGGATTAAAGGCTGGATTTCTGGGATTAAAGGCATGTGTCACCATGCCTGGCTATTTCCAATGTGGCCTTGAACTCACAGGGATCTGCCTGGCTCTGCCTCCGAGTGCTGGGATTAAAGGCGTGTGCTACCACTGCCTATCCTCATGTTTAATATTGTGGCCGTCCTGTTCTCTGACCCCAGATAAGTTTATTTCGGGGAACACACACTATTTCGGGGAACACAATACCACCACATTGTGTGTGTATGCATGCATATGTATGTGTGTGTGTGTGTGTGTGTGTGTGAGAGAGAGAGAGAGAGAGTGTGTGTGTGTATGCATGCATGCACATGTACATGCCCATGGGAGCATGCAGAAGACAGAAGAGGACATTGCGTGTCCTGCTCTATCACCATCTGTCATATTCTCTTGAGACAGGGTCTCTCACTGAACCTGCAACAGGCTGGCAGCCAGCAAGCCCCAGTGATGCCACTGTCTCTGCTCACCAAGGCCCTGGGATTGTAGCACTGCATATGACCCTCCTTTGCTTTTTCATGGGTACTGGAGGGACTCAAGTCTTCGTGTTGTACAGAAAACTCTCTTACCTGCTGAGCCATCTTGCTAGTCCAGAATGTTTCATTTTCTTCTGAAATGCTCTGCTTAGCACACTTGTGTTTTGCCAGTCAACTGATTCTATTGTGAATTTGCTCTGGTGATAACAACACACTCTAGTCTGGTAAGAAGACTTGCTTTTAAGGGCAAAGCTAGGAGTCTGAGCTTGCTAGCTTCCTTGTCTTTAACATCTCTAATATTCTTCATTTTCTGTATTATTTATTAACTGTCTTTAGCAATCTATTTTCTCTAGTGGAAGAACTGCTAGATATTGATTCAATGAGTATAAATGCTAGAGTGCTCCACCATAATGCAGCCATGCAAAGATGTAGGGATGAGAAAAAGAGCAAGCAGGAAGCTCTAGGCTCAGAACAAAGCCAGATCTATTCTTAACTCACCCAAGTACACTCTCCCATTAAAGGAGGCTCATTGGACTGCAAATAACACAGGAATGGGGAACTTCATGCATTTGATAAACCTGGATACCTCATCTGTTGTTCATAGGCAGGACTCCAAGCAGGATAAATTAGAATCTGTAATGAATACAGGTAATAGCATTTTACAGGTGGTGGGATCAAAAGCTTTCTCCTCCAGGGAAAATTTGATCTATTATTTTCCATTTCTATCCTGTGGTTAGAATTCAGATTGATTCTCCCATGAGCAGAGTCTGCCTGGAGCCTTCTGCAAAAGGATTTCCCTTACCTGATTCTTTTATGTGATTTTTGGCTTCAATTTTAGGACCTCCATAGAGCAATTGTAGAAGTATCTTGGGATGCACAATTGTCTCAGAGAGTATTTTAGCATTCAATTTCCTGTACATGTAGATTAAGGGGATTTTATGGAGAATTCTTGAAATAAAATGTGTGTGTGTGTGTGTGTGTGTGTGTGTGTGTGAGAGAGAGAGAGAGAGAGAGAGAGAGAGAGAGAGAGAGAAAGAGAGAGAGAGAGGGAAAGAGAAAGAGATACAGGGATAGAAACAGAGATAAGGAGAGACAGAGTGGTTAGTAGTAATATTCCAATTTGTTATGATATAAAATCATATATATTTACGATTTATGTTAATTCCATATATTTCTGTATCCCCTATACTGAGCTAATTACCAAAATAAAAGCTGAATCAATGTTCTGCATTCTTCCTCAGTACGAAGTAAATTTTCAATACCTAGTGCATCACATCTTCTTATATGAGACTGCAAATATATTCTATAATTAGAAAAATGTAAAGATAATACAAGAAATCTTAGATAAGGTCTTATATTATAATATTTTACTTCTATATAAAAGATCCACAATTTATTTCTTACTTTAAAACTTTTTAACATAAACTTTGTGTGTGTGTGTGTGTGTGTGTGTGTGTGTGTATAAGCATGTGCGTGCACATGCACATGAACACATTTATGGTTGGGTGCTGGTGTGCCACAGCACATGTATGAATTTCAGAGTGGAACTTGTGAGAGTCAGTTCTCTCTTTCTACCATGTAGGTTGTGGGTATTGAACTCAGGTCTTCAGACTTGGCAGCAGGTGCCTTTACCAATGGAGACATTTCACTGGCTTTCTTTCTCCCTTTCTTAATTATGAGATATTATACAACAAGGGCAGACTTTTCCTCTTTTGGCTTATGAGGTATACATCATTTGGGGCTCAAAGGAGAATTTTGTATTTGATCAGATTTGAATCAAGCACTAAGTATTTATAGCAGGCAGAGAACTTAAAAAAAAATAAAAAATAAAAATAAAAATCTCATTTCAAGGTCCCAAAGAAACAAACACAGTCTACAGCCTAGAAATGGAAAATTTTACTGAGGAAGATGTTCCAATCACTGCCCCGTCTAGACAAGGTCAAAGTATATTTGATGGGTAGGTAGGGAAGTACCATTTACTTATTTTTTTCCAAGTGCCATGTACTTGGCTACATTCTATGAAGTAGATATTGGGGCTTCCACATTATATTGATGAAATGGTCCCAGAGAATGTAGATGATTTGTTCAGTAACTGATATGACATTGGTCCTCTCTCGACAGTCATTCTCCCAGGGTGCTAGTAACTGCTCTTTCTTGTCATTGCTCCTGGATGACTAGTTATTTGTTGTAAGTGACAGAAAAGTAGGTTTCAGTCTTAGGTCACATGACTCCAGACTTGCACTCACAATTTCTTTGCTCTGACAGCCCATTTCACTTCCAACAGTTGTTAGCAGCTTGTTGAAGCAGAAATATTTCTATGTCTCTGCAGATGATATCTTGGTCCTGGGTTTGTAAAGGCAGTAATAGTAGAGCATGAATAATATATGATTATTTTCACAAGATTTTCTAATAATTAAGATTGACCACATAAAGTTGATTTAATTAATATGCTCCTTTGAGCAACAGTGGAATTAGCCTAGCCTTTTTAAAAAGTCATAAAAATTACACCCTAAAAGAAAATCTTTATGAGTTGGTGTTTGGTTATAATAGATGAGGGACCATTTGTAAGTCTGCCACTGTGTTTGAATGTCAGTGTTAGAGGGGCAAAGGGGATGGTATTTAATTTTTCTGCATTGGAGACACTCCCTTCAAAAGGAAATGAAATTTATAGTCAATAGCAGGAATTAACATAAATCTGTGTTTCTATTTATATTGAGTGAATCAGAATTGTGGCCAAATTAATTTTATGTAAATTCATATACTTATTTAATTGAGCTAGAATATTTTCAGCCTGTATCATACCTTTCTGTATGTGAATTTAATTGTATCTTTTTCTAGCTCACTCATTTTCAACTTCTATAAATATAAGGATCCTCTTTAAAAACAATCAGAACATTGCTGCAGTTTCCAGATGATAGTGAGAGTATTTTTAGCATTCACTAACTGAGGAAATACATGATTTCAAGACAACTACTTCAGTTCAATAGTTCCTTTATGTAAATGTATATGACGTGTCAGAAGCAACCTCACACATTTAAAATGTACTGCATGTGCACAAAGAAGCTATTTGCTCACAATGCAGATGATATCTTTTGTGCATATGAGTTTCTTTAGGTTATAACAATCCAACTTAACTAAATAACTAATTCATTCATTTAGCACATTAGTTTTTATTTGCTGGATATTGACAGAGTTATATGGCATGCAGTGGGTGGGCAGGCTATTGCCTGATTTGCTGGAGCTTAGATTTAACATACACAATGCAGGAAGTATGACAAGTACCAGGAAGGGTTAGCAGTGACCTTTAGCTTAGTTCAGGGGTTATGGAATGCTTCTATCATTGTTAACATACCAGGGAGTTGAAGGGTGAATATGTTTTAGAAAAACTGTAGAAAGTAGGCAAAAGGCTAAGGTAGTCCACAGCCACTGACCCACTTTCAACTCACAGCCATTTCCTAAGGAGGAAGAAGCAGTCATATGTGTCTGACTATTCATAATTTATGTCTATATCTATATTATATTTGTGGATCTATGTCAGTGGAGTAATCTCCTTATCTGCTATTGACTGAACAAAGAAGGCTGGTTTTGACCAGAAGACAGTTTAGTGAGGCCCTAGTGAAGGCATGGGGTTACAGAAAGATCTTACTTCAGAAAATGGCTTGTTCAATGTGGATGAAGTAAGGGTCCATGTGACCAAAGCTGTCACGTATGCTCTGGGTAGAGACCATCATGCTGAGTTCTCAGGGCAGAAACTAGCCTTTCTACTAACCACTGGCTGGAGAGTTCAGCAGTCTTGTATCCATTAATAAATATTTAATGAGAGCCTACTACATTGTAAACACTGTTCTAGCACCTGAGAATGTCAAAAATTCCTTCCTACGACATTTACATGCTAGTAAGTAGGAACAAAGAAGGAGATGGGACATGGAATATGGCAACAAGTGCTGTGAGGATAAAGTGCATTAGGCCAAAGAGAGCAATGGAGGAGCCCTGCCCGATAAAGTCTGCAGGTTAGATGTTTGACCAAATGACATTTCAGCTGAGACCCGCAGCATGAGTATGAAAGTTCTGTTGTCACACAAGAGCTCACATTTCCTAGAGCCCTTAAGTCAGAGAGAGTAATATGACCCCGTCTTTTCCAGTCTGTGGCCTACCCTCTGATGTCCCACACGCCTAGTGTTTCTTAACCTCTGAGGACGCGTATTCTGCTCACAGTTTGCTGTTTCCTAGGGTGACTGACAGCACTAATATTTACTCCATTCAAGAGAATTCTGAAGGGAAGCACATGCTGTGAAGGTCTTTCAACTCTGCTGGCCCCTAAAGAAAGTCTCTCAGTTGCTACAGTTGTTTCAAATATCTGCTGACACCTATAATAAATGATTATAACCTTTGCTACTTTACAGACATTTCTTTCGACCTCATGGTACACATTTATTTATTTATTTTTCAATTTTATGATTCCCTAAGAAGAATGTGGAAGAAATCTCCTGAAACATATGTTACTCACTAGGCCAGACTCAAAAATGAAATTTCTTTCAGCCTGGGTTTATCACTAAGATTGTTTCCTCTGCCCATCTGAGCTCCATCTTGGTCATGGAACCTTTTTTTGGGCAATACAATGGGACTTGAAGTGACTGATATTTGTCACTTCCAATCAGGAGCTTTACGAGCCATGGCCATGGCATAATTTACCATGTTTTCCCCCTAATCCCTGTCTTGAAGATCGTTGAAAAACACATGTTGAGCTACTGTTTTGTAAGCTGGGTTCTTAGCTTAACTGAAACAGAGTGCTCAGAGCCAGTGTGACGTTGATGCTTGTTGATGCGGTTGATGAGTTGGCTTAGGTAATGTTCTGATCCCAGGCACAAGGCAGGAGGAGCCCAATATAGCACTTGCCTGCAAAAGGTTTCATCTAAGCTGAGAGCAGTATCATCTAACAACAGGTGAAGGTTGATAGTGAACCCAGAAAGGACTAGAGATTACAAGAAGAAGCTGTATCTATACTTATACCAACTCATGGAGAATGAATACCAATAGTGGAAACTGGCAGCATAATTTCTGTTGATGTACGTAACCTGTGCTGCCCAGAGAAAAGGTACAGTAGGTTAAACTTGTAGGTTTTACAAATCTGATGCAATGCCTTCATTTTCACTAACACACTTGCTTGGTTTGTTAGTTGGATAGAAAAATGTAGGTTGGAAGTAACTGTTCCTGAATTTTAAATCATTGCTTCAAGCTTGTAATTTGCAGCTGTTTTCTCTCTTGGTTGCTTGGCTCTCATCTGCCTTTTTGATCTGGGCAACTGTAGGATCTTCCTGTTGGTTTCAAGCATTGTGACATGTAATGACACGCTTGGTAGAGATCTATTTATGTCATGTGGTACTGAGAACTTGATGAGTTATTTAATTTGGATACATGTCTCCACCCTTAACAACAATATTCAGAACATAGCCATGTTTCACTGGAATGTGTGTAAGCAAACCCTGGGTCACTAGGCTCATTTTCTGACAAGGTTGCCACTTCCCAACTTGTGGTTTAGATTGGGGTAGAAAATCAACTGGCTTTTTCACCCATCAAGAATCTTAGATGGAGACTCTCAGTCAGTACAGATTTCTTGCTGAAGGCTGTGCATGATACCTCTTTCTTAATGTTTCTGCAAAAAGCCTAGCTTGCTCCAGTCTGAGTTTATACTTAAAAACAAAACAAACAAAAAAAACAAAACAAAACAAAAAACAACCTGGTGAGAGCTAACTACCATATTTTTATTTTTGAAATGTCCCAACCACTTCAATGCTATGTTCTGTGTAGGGGCCTCACACAGGGTTCTAGAGTAAATTTAGTCACATTTTTGTTAATTGTTCTGCTTGTGGTTAGCAATGACCTATGCATGGCAGTCTAGAATACCTGGGCTTTGATTATTGTTTTACTGTCGTGAGGTAAACCCGCTTGAGACCACCACACTGACAATCTTGAAGCCAAAAAGAAAGTCTTTATTGCTGGCCAGCAGCTGCATGGGGAACTGGCCCACGTCATGCAGCCCTGAGCCTTACAGCTATTTATGTCCTGGCTGACACACTTTAGTTAGCAGGAAGTGGGTCTACAGAAGCCAAAAAGTAAGGTTAGTACATTTAGGAACTTTTTACTTGGAACTATCCTGGAACTATGGACTAGGTCATTGTTTCCATTTTGGCAAGTATTGGGTGTAGCATGAATCCTAAAAAGTCTTATCAATGAGAACAAACCTGGGGCCAGGTATTAGGTGAACGCTGGAAGATCAGAGAGACAGAATAGGCCATAGCTAACCTCACCTCGCCAGTTCCTCAGCTGGTCTTGTTTCCTCAAACTGGATGTCTTCCAGCTGAACTGCTTCTCGAAAGCCTGAATGCTTAACCAGTCAAATGCTTCTAGTTTCTGGTCTTTACGCCTTATATACCTTTCTGCTTTCCTCCATCACTTTCTGGGATTAAAGGTGTGAGTCACCATGCCTGGCTGTTTCCAGTGTGGCCTTGAACTCACAGGGATCCAGACAGATTTCTGCTGCTGGGATGCTAGGATCGTGAGTGCCACTATTTTCTAGCCTCTGTATCTAGTGGCTGTTCTGTTCTCTGACCCCCACATAAGGTTATTAGGGTGCACGATATTTTGGGGAACACAATACCACCACAGTTGTGGCCCACGTTCTGCGTTTAAAGGTCAAAATGGTGCCTTCCATGCTGTCAGTCTTGTTAAGGCCTGTTATACTCAGCAACTCTGTATTTTAGGTTATTTGCAATACCCAAGTTTTCCAGCACTGGTTCCCATCTAAATCACTTATTGACCCTATCAGCTCTTAGTAGCAGAAAATAAAATCAATCACACTTTGCACAGGTGAGAGAAAATTTCTATTTTTCTCTTACATATTTATAAGTTCATAATCTGTTAAAGCTCCAGCATGTCCTTTGTGTCTGAACTTCTGTCTGTCTTCATAATTTCTGTTCTTCAGCAGTTTTTACTGTTGTGCTCACAAGACAGTGGCTGTAGCTTTTAACTTCTAGGGAGAAAGAAAAAGGCAGAGCACACTCATGAACTGTCCTTTGATAGCTCTTTACCCAGCGTTTCACCAACACATTCCTACTTATATAATTAAACACAAGCCAGTCAAGGCTTGCTCTAGTTCATGTGACCAGTGCCCGGTAGGGGTAAGCTACTGCATAGGAGCCATATGTCAGCCTGCTTTGTGTCTGCACAGCCACGGCTCCTGAGTCATGGAGACATATCATAGCCCTCAGCCGGGATGCACTGAACTTTAATTCTGCCTGACTTAGAAGTGATCCCTCCTGAGAGGATCCTTTGAATTCTGTAAATATTAGTTGATCTTTCAGTGCTATGGTACTGCCTGCTTCTACTTTTGAAGCAACGAAGTTGCCCTGCTCTGCTGAACAGCATCCTTTCTCCCCCCCCCCCCCATTTTCTTTTCTAGCTTTGTTCAGTCATATTTTCTGTTTTTCCTTGTTTTCCTGAGACAGGCCTACCCAGACTGGCCTTGAACTCACAGCAATTCTCCTGCCTCAGCCTGTATGCTGGGATTATAAGTGTGAGCCATCATGCCTTGCTAGTCAGATCTTATGTATAGGCAGTTTCCTTCTCCATGTTTTAAACTACATTACATTAATTTACATGAACTCCAAAGATTTTACAGAGCGGTGAATCTATCCAACCTTAAACAAAATATTCAGTGTAAATTTGAAGTGCATTTAAAAATGTATCAAGTCATGTAAGTCGATCTATATTTAATTCAAAATTCTATTAGAAAGAATATGGAGGGTAAGAAAAAACCCTTCATCAGCTTTATGTGATCATATTTAAATTTGACTTTAATGAGAATGTGATGGCGTCTATTTATTTTCACATTATTCTTGTCATCTTGATGTTGGTTCTTCCTTATCCTTTAATTTCTGGGTCTATGAATCTGTTTTACAAGTGACTAAAAAAAGTCAACCGTACAAAAAATTCAGAACTTTAAGTTTCTCATGAAGAGTAGGTCATAAGAAATTCACATGGACAAAGTGGATTTTACTAAAGGAGACAAGAGAAGGGAGGGATTCTCATTTCAGATTCTCATGGCAAATAGTTGAAGGTCAAGTCAGACGAAGTCTATTTTCAGTTGTGCTGCCTGGAAGCCCCTCTTGCTTCAGTGTTGTTTTTCCTTTCCCAGATGATTCTGTCCACTCTTTCCCTTCACGCTCTCACAGGGAACAATTCATTTCTGACCTGACCCCCATCTGCAATTATATAAGCAAAATTAGAATGGTTCTCATCAAAGCAGATCTGGGTGTCCAGGAGAGCAAATTCGGTTAGTTCTAGAAAAATTTTCTACTATAACACAATTCTATAATTCTCAAACTACAAGCTAACTTCTACTGCTTTCTCTGGGATTGGCATTTTACACATGGATTATAGTTACACTTCTGAGAAGACAGATTGGTCCATACATCATGTGAACTCAATATTCTTTGCAGGCTTAGATTTTGCCTTCAGGTGGTTGCTCTCTAGTGGTAGAATAACATGTTGCTAAAAGGTTGCAAGCCTTTCATTTCCCTGTGAATATATGTATATATGTTTACACTTCTTTATGCATGTGGCTGAGGATTTTAGCTTTGTTTCATATTAGAATCCTGAATTTTTTAATAGCTGTATATGGACTTTTATCATCAGAGGGATGGAAATGATATTAAAGGAGAATATGAAATTTATGAGCAGTTGTCCTTCCCTGACAGTTTTGTTGGTTTTCTTCAATGCTGGATGGAATTCGGATACAATGTCTGGAACTCAAGCATTCATCTTGAGTCATCAAGAGAAAGCTCACGTGGGGATGGTTGGGCAGCAAGATAGAAGTAGGAAGACAGTATTTTGTATTCAAATTTATGTGAGATGCAAACACACTTCTGTTTGGTTTAAGTCATTTTACTCTGGGCAACATGCAAGAAATCCCATTTCTAATGACACACACATACTTTCATTTCAAGGATTTAATGTACCAGTTGTTATTTTATAGTTAAGTTGATCTCTAAAGCGGGGAAGGGGGTGTCTCCAGAATGAGCTAAATATATTGTAAGGTACTCAAGATGGTTCACTGAATTTCAAGAAGAAAGTGCTGGAACTTCTTTTGCAAAGAGACATATAATAATAAACTAGCTACAAAGAAATTAAGATTTATTCACAGTCAATTATTATAGTGACTATAATAATTGACTGTACCTTGACTCATTTTATTGGACAATCACATATCTCATGTTTACAACACGGGGAACTGGTGATTGCACTCTACAGATTTTGTTCTTAATTTTAACTGAAAACTGACAATACTTTAGGACAGTCTATGGATGTGGGTTGGTGGTAGAGCATTTGCCTAGTGGAGAATGAACAATTGAAGGTTATTGTAATGAAAGGGAAGAATAAGAGCTGGGAATGCTAGTACATACCCGCAACAAAACACTTGGGAGATCAAAGGAGGGAGATTTCAAGTTTGAGGCTAGCTCTGACTGACTAGAAAAATCATACTCTGAAAAGCAAAATGGAACCAACCAACCAACCAACCAACCAAACAAACAAACAAATAAACAAAAAAGGAAGGAAGGAAGGAAGGAAGGAAGGAAGGAAGGAAGGAAGGAAGGAAGGAAGGAGGAAGGAAGGAAGAATCAGCAGTGTGGGTAACTGCCACATTATCATTGTCCGCGTGAGGAACACAGTTCTGATACTGCTAATTGCTGTTTATTACATCTCAATAATTCCTTTTACAGTTTCTAGATTTATATTTGTTTACAATGTGCATAATACAAGCACAGTTTTATATATATATATGTATATATAATTTGTATGTTGATGTATGTTTATGTATGAAGTGAGATTTGTTTCTATAGTCTGATGGAATGAATTGAAACTGGTCTGTACAATATTTGGAGAAACTGAAAAACTGAAAACCTGTAATTTCCAATCTTCCTTGCTTGAGATTTGAAGGCTGGAGTGAGAAGTGAGCCTTCTTCCTACATTTGGAGCCAGTTTATTTCTGAACTGAAATGGCAGGGGCTTTTGCACAGCTTGTAGGGAGATTATGAAAAACAGGTTTTGTTTCTCTGCTCTTCCAGATTTCTAGCAGGTCTGGCCTAAGGCCCAGGAAGAAAAAAATAGAGAAATTAGGGACAAAATCAGTAGTAGCCGGTCTTATCCAACAAAATGTCCTTATTTTTGAATCATCTCTTAGATCAGGTTTCCGTTGCTGACAGTGCTGATACCAGGCAGAAGTAAACTTTTTTTCATTTGATTATGTGGAATTCATTGCCTGCCTGGACAACATCTCCTTATATTAAACTTGAGTAATTTGGGTCTGATATAATCTCAGAATGCTCAAAGACACAGCCACACACTTATTGAAGAACTTAGATTACAAAGAATACATCTACATTTTTTTTTGTCATGACAGTACTTTGTTGGTATAGATTTCTTCCAGTCTGAGAATAAGAATAATCATCAATAGATCTTGGCTAGAGTAAATGTCAGATAATTCTGCTCTTATAGGGGAACATAATAAAATAATTTTACAGGAAGGCATTAGCATTAATTTTCCCCGAAGAATGGGACATGAAGTAGAATCTAAGACATTCAATATTTATAGTGATGCATAGTGGAACTAAATGTGGGCGAGTTTTCCATCAGCTCTTCCATCTCTTGTGTGTTTCTGCTGTTGACTGAATGGAGATATTCACCAGATTTGTATTTGGTTGGAAATTATGTGTGTGGCTAGCTCAGCTCATCATGCACTTCAGTTCTCAGAAACAATAGCTTCATGATGATGTAAGCCTGTGTGAAACACAGAGTTGGAGTGTGGTGGTGAGAATGTGAGGGTGAATTCAGTTATTTGAGTTTGAAGGAAAAGATGGTCATAGTGAGGGTAGGCACAGCGGGGACAGAGTGGAAAGATGCACTATCCTTTAATTCAGTTGTTAAAGGAAAGCTAGGATTCCAATTCAGCTGTCCTATATGAGAGACAACAGAAATAGCAGGAGATTAGGGGAAAGCCAAAAGGTAGAGTTGAGCAATGTGGAGGAAACCTTCTCTGTTCTTAGCTTATTTTTTAACAGATGTTGAAAAACTTCCCCATGAGTGAAAAAATGGAGAATCCATAGACGCTTTACAATAATGAGTAGCATCCATGATTTATAGGCTGTTTTAGGTTAAATGTTACGATAATTTTATTTTAGATAGCTTTATTGGGACGAAACTCACAATAAATACAATTTTTGAATTTTAAGTCCACATTTCAAGGGCTTTCAGTATATTTACAAAGTTATACTTTATGCTATCATAGACCAAATTGAGAATACTTTGATTATACCAAGAAGAAAGAGGTATGTGTTTTTTACCTGTGACTATGAATTTGTTCCATACCCACCAGCACTAGGCAATCATAGACCTTTTCTCTGTATAGACTTGTTTATTATAAATATTCCTCCTTCTTGTGAGTGTATGTGCATGTGTGGAGTTCAGAGAACAATGATGGCTGTCATTCCCTAGGAGCTGTTGACCTTTTTTAGTTCTTTGAGACAGGTCTTTCACTGTCCTGGGACTCATCAGGTAGGACAGGCTGGCTGGCCAGTGATCCTCAGGAATCTGCCTATCTTTGGTTTCCCAGAACTGGGATTACAGGTTCATATTCGATTGTGATAGCTATTCTTGGTTGTCAACTTGACTACATCTGGAATAACTAAAATCCAAACGCAGAGGGCACACCTGTAATTTGAAGTAGGTAGGTCCACTTCTAATCTGGTTCCTTTATCTGGGTCACACCTTCTGCTGGTCATGGAGGAAGGAAAATTTGCTCTTTGCCTGCTTGCCCTTGCCTTGCTGGTAAGTCTATCCCTTTACTGGTATTAGAGTCTATTTCTTCAGGATTCCAGTGTATACACTGAAGACTGGATGAGACATCCAGTTTTGTGGAACTGAGTAACTACTGGATTCTTGGACTTTCTGTTCACCACCAGCCATTATTGGATTAGCTAGACTACAGCCTGTAAATCATTTTAATAAATCCCTCCCCTTCTAGTAATTCATTCTATAAGTCTGTTACTCTAGAAAACCTTGACTATTATACACATATAAAAATTTTAAAACTATGAGTTCTAAGGCATGAACTCAGGCCACTTGCAGGGCAAGTGCCTTAACACACTAGCTATCTTGCCATCCCAGGGATTATGAATATTTCACACACTGAAACACTTTGTGGTCCCTTGTACTTGGCTCCTTTCACTTAGCATGCTATTTCAATTTCATGGTTTGCTTATGTGGGAACACTGCTACATTTCTGTTTAGTAATGAACTAATACTCCATGTATGGATGTGCTTCATCACATGTATTCCTTGTTTGATGGACATTTGGGCTCATTTTTGCTATTTGGGTGTTGTGGCTACTGCTTTATGACCACCATGGGCACGTTTTTACATGGACATATTCTTCCATGTCTTGGATCTGGGAGTGTAATTATTAAACAATATAGAATCTGAATTTGTCTTTCATTTTTCAATTTTTAAAATTAGCATATGAAGTGTACTTGTTCATAGGGGTTAGAATGCTATTTTGGCGTGTTGTCTATAGCACACACTGATCAAATTAGGTGTTTAATATTTTCCTCTCCTCATTTCTTTACACTTGGCGCTTTTGAGCCTCTTCTGGAGTTCCATAAAATGTGCAACACGTCGTTGTGGACTGTGATCTTCCTCTGCACTGCAGAATGCAGAGCTTGTTCCTGCCAGTCAGCTGTGCGTCTGGCCCTGTGGAGACTGCTTTTGCACTTTAAGGATCTGCCAGGCTGTTTTATACCTTAGTTGCATCATTTTGCAACCTTTGCAGCAATTTTCAGAAGACTTCCCTAGTGACTGACAATGTTCACATGCTGATTATTACTTGATGTGTATTGTTTTAGGAGAAGTGACTAGTGTCATTGCATTTTAATTTTAATTTTTATTTGTTCTTTAAAAATGGCACACTGGCACACAGTGTATCTTGATCAGATGTGAGTTTTGAAAAAAAAATAGCAAATATGAACTCCCAAACAGACACAAGTCCTGAAAATTTTTCATCAGTCCATGGATTAGTGTTTCATTTTCTTCATGGGCTTTTGAAGGATAATTTCTATCTAATCACATTATTTGGAGTATATCTGGACTTGAGTTTCTCTGAAAGCAAAGATGGGTAGGACTGTAGTGAAAATACATAATGTGTTTGAAAGAAATTGTCTTTATGAAACCCAACACTGTGTACAATGAACATCCTCAACAAAAATGGATACAAAGCTTCTAAAAAGTCAGTTTACTTAGATGTGATCTCAGGTGGTTTATTTAGTAGTGAGAGACGGAGACTGAGTCAAAGAAGAAGAGAAGCCAAAGATGATACATAGTTGAAGTGGCTGCTGGTATGGGTGGGATTTTTTGAAATGTATAAAATGTTTCATAAATGTTCATCCTTGGACGGAAGGGGAATATTTTAACACAGCAACAAAAAGCAAATCAGGTCAGTGACTGGCACATGAGAGTGGGCATTACTATGACAGCCCCGACTGTGCACTTCTTATTCCTTGAAATGTTTTCTGGAATAAGGTAGAGGAGTTTAGAGATTTGACTAGAAAAACCATTTAAGGCTCAGAACTTAATGAGCAACTGCAGGAATTTGGAAGGTAATGCTGGGACAAATGCAGACAATGGAGGCATGCTTTCAAACGTATTTAATACCCTCACTTCAAAGTTTACAAGCCATGCTTCCATTATATTGAAAATTCACAAGCCAGGCCTCCATTATATTGAATACATTTGAAAGTGTGTGTGTGTGTGCGCACGCGTACACACACACACACACACACACACACACACACACACACACACACACAGCTCAGGTATAAATGATATAGTGAATTAGGACTTAAATTGAAACTCAGACCTTCTAAGTTCAATATTCTCTCCTTTATGATACAATTTGTTTGTGTCTACAGTCTCTGAAATGATAAGCTGTTGGATTGGCAGGTATATGGAGTTGTTTATTTCAGTACAGTGCTATTGATTTTCTTTGACAAAAAATAAGCTCCAGGTGTGTGTGTGCGTGCGTGCGTGCGTGCGGGCGTGTGTGTGTGTGTGTGTGTGTGTGTGTGTGTGTGTGTGTGTGTGTGTGTGTTGTATACAATTGTGCTCATGGAACCACAAACTGCAGGGAAGTTTATAAATGGGCAAAGGGGTTTCTTAAAATTGATAATGTGCTAACATAGTCACCATCTGTGCTGCAAAAAATATTGGCTTTGAGATTCATGAAAAATTAACATTTGTTATCTTGACTTCAGGCCATTTAAATTTATTTGGATAAAATTTTTGCTCACAGTAAAGTGCTGGCTGTGTGTGCACATGGATGCGTTAGCTTCACTTGTGTATTCTTTCTTTGCCCAGAGCCAGATGTAATATCTAGGGGACAATGGGGACATCATATCAAGGCAGGGTAGACTGTGCAGGTGTAAGAATGAAAGCAAGCATTCTGGGCAGTGGTTGTTGAAGGAGACTAAGATGCCACAATGGCTCTTGGTACTGTTTTAGTCCTAAACTTTTTTCAACTCATTGCACAGCTTCAAAGTTACAACAGGATTCTCTTTCTCTGCCTATTCCATTATTGTATTATTAACTTACTTAAAGCCCCATTCAATTCCTTATCTTCTTTTACCTTTGGGCATTTAATTATATTTAAAATCTTGGGGCTATGAATGATGAATGCTTTCTTGAAGTCAGTAGTCTAGCCTTCTGCTATCAGGCAAGAGGATTTTTTTATCCTTTGAGCATTTCCAGAATGCTCAGATTTTATTACATTCCAGATTTTATAGCTTTTGGAAATGCTTTTGGCATCTCATCTTATAGTTTCCTTGAATCCTTTCAGCTGTATCTTGAGAAAGGAAAATAAATCACTGATCTATACCAGTATTTTTGAAACCTTGTTGAGGGATTAGAAGGATAATCAGTTGTTAAGAACACTGGTTGCTTTTGTAGAGGGCCTAGGTTCTGTTTCCTGCATCCACATGGTAGCTCACAACCATCCAAATGTTTAGTGTCAGGGGATCTGATGCCATCTTCTGACCTTGATGGGCACCAGAAATGTAAATGACACATATTAATACACACAGGTATTAATACAACATCCATATACATAAAATGAGATAAATCTAAAAAAAACTTGTGTGAGAATAGCTAGAGGATTTTGTGGATTCAGAGTCCCAGGATTCCAGCATTTGAGGTAAGATTAAAATAATTGGCAGGACCATGAACCCTGTAAGATCCTCAAGGACTGGAGGTGGTTGGCTTTGCTAACCTTAAAGAATCTTTGCTCTCTACCTTACACCATTAGCTTTAGGCTTTGTATAGGATTTTTCTGAGCTTAAATGTATTTGTCTAATTTTCCTCTTGTGCAAGCAGACTTACAGACCTGAAATTGGATTTTGGAATTCATAGAAACACTGTGTTTAGGATCTATGGTCTCAGGTCATCTATAATTGTCTTTTGTAATTTCAAATGTTTTAGAATTATAATTTTTCTCTATTGAGAATTTTGTACATATATAAAATGAAATTTGCTCACATCCATCACCCATTATCCCCTCTAACTCTCCTTGAATGCTCTCCAACATGTCTGCCACAGCTTCATGTCTTCTGTATTGTTGGTTGTCTTTTTCTTTCTGTTATAACTCACTAAGTCTAACCAGTGTTTCCTTTATGTACATGGTATGGGGTCACCTGTTGGAGCATGGGAAATCTACCAATAGGAACACCCTCAAAAGGAATGATTCTCCATCTTGCACCAGCTACCAACTGCTACTAGCTCCCTAGTAAGGACTGGGTTTTAGAGAATACTTCCTCTGTTTGTATCGCAACTCAGGTTGGCTCGATCTTATTTAGGTCTTGTGCAAGTACTCATGGCTGTTGTGTGTTCATAAGTTCCATAGCCATGCCATACCAAAAAGACATCACCTCACAACACTCCTCATCCTCTAGCTTTTACAGTCTTTCCATTTCCTTTCCCCCACATGATCCCTGGACGTTAGTGGAGAATAGGAGCTTAATAAAGATGTCCCATTTAGGGATGAACATTCAGTCTTTTATTTTCAACTCTTTCAATAATTATATATCTTAGCATTGACTACTGCCAACTGTGAAAAGATTCTTGGGCCAGGGTTGAGAGCAGCCCATGTCTCTCTGTCTGTCTGTCTGTCTGTCTGTCTGTCTGTCTCTCTCTCTCTCTCTCTCCCTCTCCCCCCCCCCTCTCTCTCTTCATATATATATGAAGGCAACTTGATACCTTACCATTTAGCCAACTAACAATAGCATATTGTACTTTATGGCCCATGATTTCCTCAGCCATGGGCTAGGGCCAGGATTATAAATTTAGGCATGAAATTCCCTATTGTGGAGCAGGTCTCAAACAGCATCAGGGAGCATTTAGCTCCCTTATAACAGTCATGACACTGATCACGTTTTGTGTCTCAGGTCAGTATTGTAGCATGCAGGACCCAGTGCTGTGTGAGACACCTGGTGTCCTTTGTCCCTTGGCAGCCTTCACACATCTTTCAGACACCGTGAAAAGCAGACAGCGGGGGTAAAATTTCCTAGCTGTTTTGAGATTGAATACTCTGTGTGGTGTCTTCAGCAATGGGGTCTTGCTTTGTAATTATGGAGAGTAACCAAGGACAATGTCAATAACCTCTGTTGTTTTGGAGACCCCTGGGGCCCTCCTGGCCAGTGACTTTGAGTCAAGTATCTCCTGTCTTGTACTATGATTATCCTTTAATAACCCACGTCTTCCAAGAAGTGCACTGTCCACCCATACAGGGTAGTACTCTTTTAAACTCATATTCAAATGTTATATATTGAAATTAGCTTATTAGCCAGTTGGTTTTCAACATGTAACATATGGAGTTATCAGTGAGCTGTAGCGTTTCCAATTTTTATTTTAGCCTCTGTTACCTTGCAGGTAATTTTAACTAGTATACACATTTTTCCCTCACTTTTGGCTAACCTACCCATAACAGCTTCATCTAATCTAGCTCCCATCCTAGGACATCCCTATTAATCCTTTAATCTTCAATATATTCTCATCTTCTTTTATATTATATGCATGCTATTATATCTCCAATTATATTTTTTGATTGGGTTATGAGAAAGTAGCTTTCATGTGAGTTTTCATACACTTCTTCATTTGGGGTAACCTTCCCCTCCAGCCCCGGGTTTCCTCCACACTCCTGCCCTCCCTCCCTGCTCATGCCTTTCTGTCCCCGTATTCTCCCTTTTACCTATAATCTGCTGTCCTCCCTTTCTCAGTGTGTCCCTTCCCCAAAGGCCCTTGCTAGCTTCTACTTTTGCGCCAAGTTAAACACATAAAACAAACATTTGAAGTTAACGTGCACGTAGGTAAGCGAACATACTTTGTCTTTCTGGGTCTGAGTTACCTTACTCAGTACAAATTTTCCCTATTCTACCCATTTGCCTGGGAATAAATTTTGAGTTTTATCTTCATTTTAGTTTAGTACTCAAATGCTTGGGAATTTTATTTGGTATTTAAAAGACATCCACATGTTGCTGGACAATGTGTCAAACACACATGTAGTTTTTGTCATTCCAGACCAACTGTATGCATATGTATGTGTTTTACATCTATGTTGCTCATTTACATAGGTAATTTTATGCAATGGATTACACAATGAAATGAAAACATACAGCAGAGTAGCAGGGGGATAATATAAATACTCCCACCCAGACTTAGTAAGTATTGCCAAATCATTATATTTCTCTTATAATTCTATTTTAAATGCTTTCATTTTCAACATGTTGCATACGGAGTTATCAGTGATCTGTAGCTTTTCCAATTTTTATTCTAGCCTCAGTTACCTTGTAGGTAATTCTTAACTAATATACATAATTTTTTCCTTGGGATATTTCCCAAACTCTAATTAATGAGTCAGAAGGTGTAATCATTTAAAATCTTGCCAGAATCATTTGTAAGAAAGAATGGATTAGTTTTTGTTACTGCTTGTATCTGTAACTTTGATCTTTCCTGCTAGGCCATTAGCAAACGGAGGGTGTGGCCATTAGCAGTAATTCTTACTTTGACAAGCATAGGAAGTATTGTTTGAACTTAATTTTTGTTATTGGACTTAATGTTTTTATGTATTTTTAAGTTTTAACTTTTGAGCATTGTAATGCATTCATATAGTTCAGAAATCTGAAAGTATTAGTGTTATGGAATAAGGAGTCTGTTACATACTTGATATCCAATACCCAAAGTCAACCTCTGTTTTTAAAAACTGTCTACTTCTGTAGTTTCTTTATATATATACACACAAATATAAACATTTCACTAGATTTTTAGTCTATGCCTGTTTTAGTTGAAAATGATAGCTGGACAATGGTGGTGCATACCTTTAATCCCAGCATTTAAGAGGCAGAGGCAGGTGCATCTGTGAGTTTGAGGCCAGCCTGTCTACAGAGCAAGTTACAGGACATCTAGGGCTACACAGAGAAACCCTGTCTCAAAAAACCAAAAAAAAAAAAAAAAAAAAAAAAAAAAAAAAAGAAAGAAAGAAAAAGAAATGATAACATTTGTTTTTATTTTACTTAATAATTTCTTTCTTTCTTTCTTTTTTTTTTGGTTTTTTGAGACAGGGTTTCTGTGTGTAGCTTTGCACCTTTTCCTGGAACTCACTTTAGAGACCAGGCTGGCCTTGAACTCACAGAGATCCACCTGTCTCTGCTTCCCAAGTTCTGGAATTAAAGGTATATGCCACCACTGCCCAGCAATAATTTATTTCTTTTTTCAGCTGCATAATATTCAATGACATCTGCTGTACTTTACTTAGCTAGTCCTTATTCATGTACACTTAGATTCCTTTTCAACCATTACTATTCCATATGACGGACACGTGAGACGTTCCAAATGTGCAGCAGTGCATTCTCTGAAGGATGTGGTTTCTCACACTGTCTTCCTGAGGAGTTACTCCACTTCACTCAAGAGCTCACAGCTCGCCTGTTGGCCTCACACGAAGCCACCCAGGTCGCTTCTGTTTTGCTGATCTGATGAGTAGGAAGACCTCAGTGTGCTTCTTCCTCAGCTGACCATTGTTTGAAGCCAGCAGAGTGAGTGCCTTTCCACACGTGGAATGTGAACTCTGCTCACGTCTTCACCCCACTCTGTGGGGACGTTTGTTTCCTCATCAGTTTCTGACAGTTCTTAGGTGACTTATTTGTCTTTGATAGGAGATGACAATTATTTTCTGGTGTTTCCAGTTGTCTTTGGACTTGCTTATAATTTTTATTGCCAAAATATATTTTTTAAGGTTTTGAAATTAAATTTATTTAATTTATAGTCTCATAGGAAGATTGCATTTCAAGTCACAGATTAAAAAGATCTTACAATGGACTTCTCCAGTGTTTCCTGTGACTTTTATTATTATACTTAAAAATATTAAAGTCTTTGTTCTCAGTTGTTATGTGGGTTTTACACAGTTTTAACTTTTTTTTCCAGGTAACAACTGAATTGATTAGTCTCTTTTAGTCTTTGTTTGAGATTGTCTTCATTAAGTGAATTATCCTGGCATTTGGGTTTAGGTCTGGGTTTTCCTTATTGTATTTCTGGTCTACTAAGATACCTCTACCACACTGATTTGTTCATTAATAAGATATTTTAGTAGCTTGAATTAATAATCCCCCTTTGATCCTTTTCATTCAGCATTTCCCTGATTATTCTATTTGATTGCTATTTATACAAATGTCATAATCACTTCAATTAATAAAAAGGTTGATTACTTGGATCTGTGTTATCTGTAAGTCACTTCAAAGAGACTTTAGACTATGGCATTGAATTCTTACCCCTCGAAGCATGGTGCACCTGTCCAACTGTCCATATCTTTTTTTCTGTCTCATAAGAATGTTTTAATGTTTTCATCACAATGCTCTTGTACCTTTCTTACACTCAATTGGAGGAATTTTGTCTCTTTCAATACTATTACATTTTGGATCTCCTTGTGTTTTCTACATTGCTAATTTTACTTATGACAAAATATAGTCAATATATTTCCTTGTCTTCACTAAAATGATCAACTTGAATTTTTAATGAAAACAATGTGTGTTTTCAGAAGTTCATTTAGTTTTTAAGACTTAACTGTGGTCTGGGCAGGTGACTCAGTGGCTGAAGCTCTTGACTTGTACTGGTGGGACTGTGTTTTGGCCCCAGAAACTATGTAAATGCTGGTGGCCTGCATGTGTTCTGGCATGCAGAGCTCAGTAGTTGGAGACGGGATCCCTAGAGTAAGGTGGCTAGACTGTCTGGTCCCAGGAACAAGTTCTGGGCTCTCCTGGAAAATCCTGCCTTAATAACTAGAATAAAAGCAACTGAGGAAGACTCCAAACATCACTCTCCACATGCACATGCTTCCACACACGGGAACGCAGACATGCACACACACTTATACCATGCTCATAGATGCATAAGCTAAGCAACATAAAACAAAATCTAGACAAGTCTCAACCAGAGTTTTTTCACAGTGTTCTCATCTTCCATTATGATTTCTACTTATCCTTTGGGCTCCTTAACAATGGTGAGAGATTTATCTCCCACCTTTTTCAGCTTGCAGGGACTCTCTTCCCCTTTGTTTAGACTCTGTTACGTCTCCGAAGTTGATCCCTTTCCCCAAGTAGTTGAAAATGTTTATTATGAGCTGCCTTCACCTGTCCAGAACCTTTTGGTTATGCAAATAAGCAACAGCAGTTTCAGGGAGTTCCTTGTCAGAGCTTCATCCTGTCCAATATGCTAGAGAGGTCTGTATCTGAGTGTCTGCTAGTGCCTTACCATAGACAGTGTAGATTGAGATCCTGAATGCCTGTGGTTGATTCACTCATGAGTTTCTCTTTATCACCTTCCCAGCTCCTGGACCCCTGAGGCTTGGGCAGATGGACACAGTCTTGCTGTTTCCTCTGACTTTTCCAGCTCATTTTTCATGGAAGAAGCCCCACCCTTCAACACTGTGCATTGTGCAAGGGCCTCGGTTTCAGATATTCTGCCTACTATAGGCTGAAGTCAGTTATCTTCTGTGACGATGTTAATATTATGTTCTTGTGTGCCTTGGGCTTATGTTTCCTCTTAGGAATCTTGAAATTGATGAAGCAAGATTGTCCTTATACGAATTTAAATGGGTAGGAATGTAAATACCAGAAGAGAACCATCGGTTGGATATGACATGATTTCTTCCCATACTTACAGGAAAATGGAAAGAGGTTGCGGTGACTCGCTTCCCCTCAAATGAATGCCCTTGGGTTTTAGTTAATTTGTGCCCCAACTCTAAGTGAAAGTTGATAAGGTCTGCATTTTCCTCTCTTACCTTCATTCCCTTTTATGTCAGAAGTTAATTATCCAGTTGGTGTAATTATTACGGGCACACAGCCTTGAAGCCTGCAAGAGCTTCAGAATTACATATGGGCTTTTAAGCAATTTACACAGTACGGGCTTTAAGCCAATTTGAGAAACACTGAAAGCCATTATCATCTGTCCATAAAATGCCTTTCCTTGAGTTTGCTGCCCTCAGACCAGTGGGTGATGAGAAAGCCACAAAGTACCATGAAACAAGTGAGCATGCGGTGCTGGTCATTTGGCTCAGCCTGGTTCTCTGGTTCCACATCCCTTGTCGACCTACTGGTATTTTCTTTTGAAGTTGGGCAAGATATGCTTTAGAGGCGTGCTAGCCTGGGCCAGCTGCTTGTTTGATTTGGAGAATTTCTCTGCCATCTGATCTCAGATGGGTTGATGGTATTCAAGTTTCACATGACACATTCTCATGGCACACTCACCACTGACAATAGGAAGATTCTTTTTCCTTCCTTTCAGTCTAGGAACAAAGGATTCGTCTCTAACCTAACAACTTGATTTCTCCAATGTTCTTTCCCTTCTTTCTCTACCTACTGTACTCTTAGCTCTGTCCTGCTCTTCTCTTCAACAAGTTCTTCAGACTCAGTTATCCAAACTTTTAGAGGTACCTTTTTACAGTCTGCAGTAGAACATTTTACCTTATATGTGAGTTACGGTCTAGCCATGAAAAAACCTTTTGAATTGTTTAAGTTTCCCCACAGTGATACAAGCATGTTTTCCAGCATGTTTTCACCAAGGTAGAAAACAATTGCACTCTGTATCTCACACCAGCCAATAGGCGCTGCAGGGAACCTCCAGCACATGACTATTTGGAACACAGAGAGGAGGCATGGCCATGTCAGCTCCAGAACTCATTAGTCCTCAGGTGCCCAGCTCTGCTCCTGCCTTCAGACTGAACCATCCACTCTAGGTTCACACTGTTACAGGGAAAGGGACAGTTGATTGACTCCTGCCTCATGGTGGCTTTGCAAGAATACATGAGCCAATTGTATGGCCAGACCTGGTATGAACCTAGAGTTTCAGCCCAGAAACTGCCTTTGGTGTTCTTAAGCTAACCTAGTCCCCAAGAACAAGGGATATCGCACCTTCTGAGAATGGAAAAGAAATGAGTGTCTCCCTCTTTAGTGACAGGGAACACATTTACAGTGTGTATTTACTGCAAAAGCGGTTTTATGTAATTTCCAACCTCAGTAGGGGTACACTTCCTTCTTAATAGAAAGAGTTGATTAGAACTTATAGTTTCATAGGGTGAGTCTATGACTATCATGGCAGGGAGCATGGCAGCATGTAGGCCGACATGGTGCTAGACTAGTAGCTGAGAGCTTACATCTTGATCTACAAACACCAGGCAGAGAAAGAGAGAGAGATTGGGAATGGCACAAAGTTTTGAAACCTTAAAGTCCACATCCAGTGACACACCTCCTCCAACAAGGCCACACCTCCTAATCCTTTCCAAACAATTCCACCAACTGGAGGCATTCAAGAGATGTATTTTGAGGACAATGCCATAAGGCAAGGAAGACTCTCCAGGCTTCTTGTTCTCATGTGCTGACTCAATTCATGGTAGATACTTCTCTGCCTACAATACAATGTCACGAAACACCCTTGTAACTGATACAAAGGAGAAAGTACAGTTTTGAGCTAAGAACATTTATTTTGCACCATAAGTTTCCCCCAAGTCTGATTATAACAATGCTATGTTAGACCTAAAGCTGGTTCTCTCCTTCCAAGCTGGTGTATTCAGTGGAGGTGATACTGCAGGGTGGGTGTTTGTCCACATCATCAATCTTCAGGTTGATTGCAGAGAGGGGTCAGTGTATCTGTATGGTGGGATGCAGAAGCCAAACTCCATGTAGGGTCAATTAAGCCACAGAGGGTTTTAAATATGCCCTTACCCCCTACCCTCCAAAATGAATTGTGGGGTAATCTGCCATAAAACAGCTTCTCTTATGAATGAAACATATTTCCTGGTGTAGATAGAGCTGTAGTAAAATTATGGTTTTATGAATTACCTTTCTTCTTAAGAATATTTTAGCTTCATAGAATGAATAAAGCTTGGTCACTTGGTGTAATTTAAATCTTTCTACTTTTCTGTTACCCTAGAGCGCCAAAGAAAGGCACTGAAACAGCCAGAGTCACCTCTTTGCCAGTTTTTTTCTACCCTCAAGTAGAATCCATCTTAACACACTTTATAGTGAACACAGTGATGTTATTTCTAGGGGAAAATGTTCAGAAATGGACAGACTTATGAATGTTGTTGCTAGGGAAGCACATTGCTTTAGGAAGATTTCTGGTTTTCAAGAATTACATGTACTCCTGAAATGTTTGTAAATGGCCAGCAACTCTATCACCAACCCATGTTATAAATTACCATGAAGTATGCACATGACTAGTCACTCTATCACCAACCCCGTTGCTTCAGCTAGCTTGGCAGGAATTAAAAGTATTTTATAATTTTGCTCTAGCTATGCCACAAATTTGATGCCCCTCAATGAGACTTCTTTTTCCTCCTCTACTAGTTCTCCCATGATTATGAGTCCTGTATGGACACAAGCATCCTTTAGAAACCATGAAAACAAAAACCAAATGGAATTCAGTGCAAGAAATGTTGCAAGTCACTCTAGAAAGTTGAGCTCATGTCTCCAGTTACTTTCTCTCCAATGGGACTGGAACCTTCTGCCATTGAGTTCTCTGAGACTTGCTACCAAGCATGGCGAGGAAACCTTTCCCTAAATGTTTGGGTTAACTTTCTAGAGTGCAGTCCCACCAACAGAAAACATAGCAGTTTTCTACACTGGCAACAAGAGCTGCATTTTAGATTTCGTGGTGTGAATACCTCTCTCTGGCCAGGCATGATGCTGCACACATGCCATTCCATCGTTCAAGAGGCCAAGGCAGGAGGCAGGGACCTGTCAAGAGATTTTATTGTTTGGGCTGTGATACTTCCCCCTACACCAACAGGTACTTTTCCTCAGTGTGGTACAGGTGAGGTGGGTAAGGGAATATCACAATTGAATCTGCTTGGGGACAGAAACAGATGAAGCTTCCCTGGTGGTGTATTGCAACTCCTTCAGAATTCTCCATGTTTACATTTTGGGAAAATTCCTTTAAAATAGTACCATACTGGTTTTTTTTGTTTGTTTGTTTTTTGTTTTTTGTTTTTTGTTTTTTAACAGTAGCTAAGGGTCTATTGAGATAGAATAGCATGTAAGAAGTGCTATCTGGGATTCTATATAACTAGGTGCAAATTACAGTTATGTGCCTGAGAAAATTGTGCAATGTCCTTTGACTTCAGTTTTATCATCATAAAATGAGGCCAGCAACATTGGACACTTATAGCATTGTTTGGGGAATTAAATTGAATATTGGGTCAGTAGAGACTCAAAAGTCCCAGTTTTCTTTCTTTGGATTTAAAAAAATATAGTTAGTCTGCCAGGAGACTAGAATATTTGTTCCAAATTCTGTCTTCAATTTTTGGCATCTCAACTTCAGAAAGATGTTAAATTCACAAAAATGAAAGAAATGTCAAAGAAAGCAATTGGTGTCAATAGAAATATTTACACAAATAACAAGAAAACATATTTTGATATGAACTGTGTGGCAAACACATCTCCACAAAGAATATGAATATAAAAACATTTTAGAGCAGAGCAGGATGGATTGCACCTTTAATCCCAGCAATGTGAGGAATGACTGGAAACTGGAAATCAGTTGGGCTCCATATAACAACAAACAAAACAAACCACAACTGCAACTGAACATTTAAAGTGAAATCAGCTGTAATGCTTAGGCTTTTTCTCTCGGGGATTTTAAAGACTTGGGAAGTATACTGCTAACATGTAGCTGTCAGTAAAGGGGGCAAAGAGATAATGTTAGGATTCTGCCATCACTCCAGCTGCATGGCCACACGTGCAGTTCAGCAGCTAGGCAAGGGGTCTTGCGTCTTACTCATCAGTGTGCGCTGGTGATTATGTGCATGTGGCGTGGTCACGAAATCAGTGCATGCGTGGTGTAGCTCCATTAGCCCACCTGTGCATGTTCACAGGAATCCTTAAAAAGCCGGACACAGACTCTTCCTCCTTCTTCTCTCCTCCCCCACTATCTCTATCTTTCTCTCTCTCTGCTCTCTGTACGTGCTTCTTCTCCAGGTCTGGTTCTTTTGCACCCCCCACCCCCAATAAAGCTCTGATCCTGGGTTTTGTTGTGGCTCACGCCTCACAACCTTTCCGAATGGTAACCAGCACCGCTTATCATTTTTAAAAACAACAGATAATGTGATTCAAAGTTACACAGTGAGAGAGAAGCAGAGACTTAAAAAGAATTCACCCTCATACTCATGGTAGGTTTATCAAGGCTTTCTCTGTACTGGTCTAAGCCCTGAACATAAGGAATCCACAGTAACTATTCAGAAATGTTGCTCATGTTACCTTGGGTAGCTTCAGAGTAAAGAAGTAGTTGAGTGATATTCCACATTCAGTGTCCTTGTTCCTGTGTTTTGTTACTGTAAACACCCCTTTGCCCCATCTCTTCATCTTACTCTTTTGCCTTCATAATAATGTTGGTTAAATATAGCTCCAACCTCTCCAGGCAGTACCCATGTATCTGTTGGAAAAACATCCTTATGCTGAATTACCTTTCTAAATTCATGGACCTGGAAACCTCCATTGAGTTTCCAGTATTTCACAACCATAATGAACATCAATGGCTAACTCACTTTTCTACTCTGTTTGACTTTCCTCTTGCCTTCTCCCCACTCAGCGCTTCTCTCTACAAGCCTTTTCATAGAGCAAACTGGCATCCTGTAAGATCTCTATAGCCTTTCATGGCGTATGCTTTCAAAGCCTGCAGTGCCCTTTGATACTCTGTCTTCCGAGGTGTGACCACAGTTGAGTATTTGAACCCACAGCCACCAGCTTTTATTCTCTTACCTCATTAAGACCATCCTTCCAATTCTCCTTTATCTGTGATACAATCTGTGACAATAACATATACATACCTGTTTAGAAGCTCTTTCCCACGAACACTGATCAAACATATAACTAGTCTCATGTTGAAAGCAAAAATGAAACAATCAAGCAACAAAACTCCAGCTTTTCTTTGGCTCCACTCTTCCCATTTTAGACCTATTTGCAGGCAAACTTTCTAAAACAGAATTGTCTAAACCCAGTTTTCAATTTCTCTTGTCTCACTCCATTCTAGTTTTTACCCACACTTGTTCCCAAGCTCTCTTGTCTGGATCAGCAGTGACTGGATTCTCAGTTCTCACATGACTTATTTCTATGGCACTTGACCCACTGAGCACCCCCTTTCCTAATAACCTCCCCCGCCTTGGCTTAGAGGATGCTGTGCTCATCTGTGTTTCTTCAGATGCTTTTGCTGGCTCCTCCTTATGGCCCAGACTTCTTGATATCAATTTTCCCGTGGCTTAGTCCTTGATGCTTCTCTAACCGAATCTCCTACATCTGTGATCTTAGGCGGTGGCATCAGTGGACACACAAAGAAATAAAAAGTGACTCCCAATTTTACAACATTCTTCAGACCTTCTTCATTCACTGTAAAGTGATGTTTGATTACTTAATCCCTTCCATGGCCACCTAACAGGCATTTGATACACATAAATGGAATTCTTAATCCATCTCTTAAAAACATTCCTTCCCTGTTTTGTATGACAATAAAGCCATCTCCCTAATTCTCAGGCCAGACCAGAGGAGTTATTTGTCAGTTCTTTCTGCCAGACTCCAAGTTCTGTTTCCCAGAAATTCTGTTCCTTTTGCAATATTTCTCCAGATTGGACCAATTTTCTCCAGCATGCTTGGCCCATAGTATAGTCACTTCCTAACTTGATTGTTATAATGTTGACTTCCTGTGGCCTTCCTCATCCTTCAGCCTCCTTCACTGCTTTCCTGTCTACACCTGTCCCTGTCCTCAGAGAGACTTTCTGATATGCAAGCCAGGCTGTGTCATTCTCGAGCTAATATGTAGCAAGAGCGCTTACTTAAGTAGACCCAGGGCCTTCTCTTCGGTCACACTGGCAATCATTTCAAGTTTACTTCTGTTCTAGGACTTTATTGCATTTCTCAGAAACATTTTCTTAAACCTTCACTTTATCCCATTTAAGTCAATTTCCAGAAATCAGCTTTTCAATGGGGTCTATGCTGATGTTTACAATTACAAGCTTTGTGATTACAGCATTCCAAGGTCCCCTCACAATACTGGATGGTTTCATGTGGGTGATCCTGTGTCTTGTGGTGACACAGTTTGCTCATTCATTACATCTATTATTTCTTGTCTGTATTCTGCAAGAATATAATCTTCTCAAAGTCTGGAACCCTCATATACTTTGCTTACTGTTATATCCCATCTTTCCAATAACTCCAGGAAAAACAGGACTGTGTGTGAGCAGGTGGATGGGATGGCTGGGTCTGTGGGCTTGTCGCTAAGGCTGGTGATCTGAGTTGGAGCCTCAGAACTCCCATGGTGGAAGAAGAGAATTGGTTCCCGGCAATTTTTTCTCTTATCTTCACACGGCACACCCACCCCTGATCCGCCACGAAAGAAATGATACAAAATTACATATGTAAATTCATTAGTTTACAAGTGTATTTGTTAAATAAAAAATGACTTTGGAGACCTTGCTGGCCCAAGGATGCAGTTTTAGTTGGGCAACATTATTGTACTTTCAGATCTGTGGTTGTCTGTTTCTCTGTCATAGGAATGCTTTGAAGGAGAGACTCAGAATATTCTTCAGGAGACTTTGGAGAGCTTTGTCCTGCTATGTTTCCTTTGGAGTTTACAAATGTTTCCTGTATTCCTAGCACCTTCTCTGGCATTTTAATAAATGATGAAGGAAAGCTCCAAGTGCTTCCAAGACTTTGCGTTTTTTGTAAAATGTCTTGAGTTCTAGAATATATTTATGGGAATGTGACAAGGACAAACCTCATGGCCAAGTGTATACACTGAATTATTGACTGTCCAGTGGAGGGTGCAAGAATGTTCAACAATTCAAGTTGAAACAGAAATAGAAGTTTAGAGTCAGTTAGCTGCAGATTCATGTCAGACCCCAAACTTAACTTTCTCAAGCTTTTCTTTTTCAACTGCATATTTTTGTGCGGCTCAGATGAGACTGCTCATGTGAAGGTGCCAGCCCAGGCCAGGCACATGGTAGGATGCCCAAGACTAGGCTTTCTTTTCTTAGGAAAGAACTCTGCACAAGCTCCGCCCATTGCCTTATTCCCAGGGTACTGAAATGAAATTTAGCTCGTCTCAACTCATGATTGTACATCAAAAAGATTAATTGATGAACTAGAAGAAGTGGAACAATGGGCTTCTTTGCTTCTTTTACTAACTCTGAGTATTTCAGTTATCCAATGGCTGCTAAAGATGATAGTGACTTTTCAGGGAATTCTGATGAAAGGAACATAAATCATCATTTGTGATGAGGAGAGCTCAGTAGTCACTTAAGTTTCCATCAAGAACATGTGATTGCAGAGAACCCACTGTGTGTAGATAGTAGGTGTTTTCTAGAATTGACTGACCTCAGAAGAAGAGATAAGACTTGCAAATTCCAGAACCAGTAAAGGAAGGGTGCAAATGTTAATGTGCTTTTGTAGTACTGGGTCAAATATTTCAATCATGACTATTAGAGGTCTTCTCTGAGGTTTCTGAGAGATTGTTAGCTACACTTCAGAAGATGCTGTTGGGGAGTTTTTAGGGGAATTTGCAAATGCATAGTCAGCTTAAATCTGTTAGATTCACTAATTAATGGCAATTATTCTCATGTGATAGTCATAACTTCAATTGGGAATGACTGTACCACATCTGTCTCCTTCGGGCACAATTTTATCTTCAGTTGAGGAAGAGTGTAAGCAGCATAAAAAACTCTTAGGAAAGCTCAGAGATTTGGTTGCTATGTTGCTATGTAGCACTATAAAATGTACCTACCCATTAAATGCTGTAATTAATTTACCTGTGAAATAAGAGTAGTACAATTAAAATTAAAATTAAATTTTTTTCTAGGAACGTCTAATCAGTGTTTCCCTCCAATTAACTGAAGTGGGCTGTAATTCACTGTAGCATAAACTCAACAAATGAGGTTTTGGATTTTAAAAATTATTAAGTTATATTTGTGTGTGTATGTGTGTGTGTGTGTGTGTGTGTGTGTGTGTGTGTGTGAGAGAGAGAGAGAGAGAGAGAGAGAGAGAGAGAGAGAGAGAGAGACATACACACACAGTCAGAGAGACAGACAACTTGGAGTCAGTTTTCTCCTTCCATCCATGTAGGTCCCAGGGATCAAATGTAACTTATTAAGCTGATTGTCAGCAAGCCTCTTTATCCTCTGGGCCATCACAATGGCCTGGTGCATAATCTTAATATAAGGCTAACCATAGATTGAGCTATTGCTTGTTCGTGTTTTCTTGACATTCTTGCTGTCCACACCAGGAACACATTCGTAGCAAGTGTGATTAATATTGGATTTCAATTATATTTATGACACCCACAAAAATGACTTATTTTCTGTTATTCAGAAAAAATACTAGTAGTTAGTCTTGATGGTACAACCCAATGTAGACTATTTGAATATTTGAATTATTTTAATTTATTTTCAAGTAATTTAAACAAAATAGTTGCTGATTTCCAGGACTAACTGGACTGAAATGATTTACAACCTTATGCTGTAAATATACAGAAATAATTAAATTATGAGTATAATTTGGTGTGTCTTTGTCAGCCGCTAAGTGGAAATACATAATACAAATGTGAAAATAAAATATAATTTCAGTAAGCAAACATCCTTACATAATTGACATTTTCTTCATAAATATGTTCAGGAAAATATTAGTCATGAGCACATAACAGATGTTAGCAGTGGACATCTCCAGGTGCTGGGATTATTGGTGACATTTTTTGTTGTTGTTGTTGTTTGCCTCTGTGATATTTTCAGTACTTTACAGATTCCAGAGCAACTATTGGCTTTAGTAGCAGAAAAAAAAAAAAACCTGAACTTGTGTTTAAAGAAGGTACTTTATATGAGGCAGAAGCCTAGGACACTAAAGGCTGAGCATCTGAATGGGTCCACGAGGAAAGCTGATGAGCTCACTACTGTCTGCCAGCTCTGTTCGTCTTTCTTAGAGAAAGCATTAAGTGCCATATCGTGAAGGTTTCACTACAAAGTAAATGCTAGTTATTATAAATCACTACCATAAATAATAAGCCTGGATGGAGGCAGACTTTCTTGTGACAGGACAACTCTAATTGCTTTTAATTTCATGCTTTCACTTACAGTACTTGCTAATTCTTGAATTTGTAATCTCTGGTGTTCTTAGTCATTAGGACAAATTAGCAGTGTTGTGCTATATGCAAATCAGCTGGCTGAAAAAACCCAGTTATGTGGAAAATACTGTAAATAACCTTTTTCAACTCAATTAAACAATGTTGGTGTATTGCCCCAGGCTTTAAGGAACAAGTAATTGACTGAAGCTTTTAAAAACCTTTGGGTCTAATCTAGAAAACCTTACACAGACAAAATTCCCACTTTCTTCAGCAGCAATGTTATACACTCAAGAGTATTAGCTTAAGCCCAGGGGTGGAATACTATGCGGGCAAAAGATGAGGAACATGGGCCAATATTTACTGATGCTGCTCATGCTATCATAATTCTTAATTCCCAGAGTAGAGATAGAATTGAAATATGAAATACAATCAAAGGCATGCCCTTCAGTAATTTCCTAGCTGTACTCTGCTGATGTGTGCTACCCCAAGATACTTTGTTATTTTCAAGTGAGTATGTGATGGTTTTAAGAAATTTCATATGCCGTTGAACAGTATGAACATTAATGGGCCAACACATGCAGTTAAAAATATCTATAAATATTTTAATTCAGATGTTAATTTCACTTGAAACAGTAGTATTTATCAATTTTTTAAACATAAGATGTATTAGCATTCTGTAAAGCATAGCTTTTTTAAACTGTAGATCATAACTCTATTTACAGAGTAGGGGCAGTGGCCAGAAAATTTTGGTAACAGTAAAAGTTTTCTAAATGCATAAAAACAAAAAATAATTTAAAATCAAATATGTAGTGAGATGGGTGACAGCTCAGTGGATAAACCTTTTCTGAGCAAATGTGAGGACCCGGGGTCAGATCCTCAGAAGCCATATAAAGGCAGACTTGTTAGCATGCATCTTAATCCCAGCACTCCTTTGGTTAGATGAGCTGCAAGGTAGGAGAATCCCCGAACGTTCAGGGGCCAGCTGGCCTAGCATCCGAACAAGATATCCAAATGCAACCAGGGTAGAAGGTAGGGAACAACATCTGGAGTTGTCTTCTGACTTCCACACATGCATTGTGGGACATGAGCACCTTCACCCAACAGAAGTCACACACATGAGATCAAATAGGTAATGAATCCAAGGTGTCTGTGGCAATGCCTGTCCATGTTGCATCAAGTGGCCATTGCAGCTTTGGTTCTGAACATATAACATTCACTTAATGCTGTTCATGACATGGTACTTTGAAGTGCCAACTAATGCTATAATGCTGTCTTAAATACCCAAGCTCATATTGCAATCATAGTGTTTACCAACTTCAGTAATGATTACAGCTCTCATGGAAACCCGGTGGCACAATTAGAGAAAACTAAGACAGCATTTTCCTACTGTTACGCCTTAATGTGTTATCAGGTTCCTATGTCTTTAGATTGTATTGTTAGATCATCTAGTTTTTAAGATTGCTGTTTGAGTTGCTGACTTGAATTTCATAAAATATCAGTAAATTAATTTTGGCTTGGGATAATGACAGAATTTCCAACAATGTCTGAAATGGCACCAAAACCACATTCGCCATATTGTACTATTTATTTATGTGAAGTGGCATTCTCATCACTGATGATTATAAATTCAAAATTTTGATCAACGCTATGAAGCATCAAAGATGTTTTATATCCTGTAGCATTAATATTCAGCCATGATTTAATATTTATCTGAATATAAATAAGGACCTCAATATCTTTAGTATGTAAATTTGCTTTAACTTTTGATACATGTTAAAATTATATATACATCAAAAATTGATTTAAAATAAAACCTGTATGACTTACTACCAGTAAATGCTTGACTATATAAGCATTTATACACAGATATCTACGCAGGGTCACATAAAATTTTCTTGGGCAGAAAGGTGCCTACAGAAGAGTTGAAGATGAATCCAAACGAAAAAGTATTAAATGGAAAATTTTCATATGGACAAGTTGGGTATGGTACATGAGAAATTTGGCGGTAGATTTGGCTCTGCCATCTCCATTTTTGTTTAGTAGGAAAGTGCAGAACACTTGGAAGTATTTACTTGGTTGTTTTCCCTGATCTTTGGGGCTAGATTGTCTTCTGTTTGCTGGTGACACCCTTGGTGGATGCTTGTCCCTAGGAAGCCTCAGAAGAGAATCTACCCAGTAGGAAGACAACATCACATATTTAGATGGTTAGAGCTTTGGGACCCCCTCCACCCTTTGAGGGAAAGGAACAACCACAAACTCTGTTTACTCATTGTAGGGGTACGGATGAGAAATATCTCGGACATTTGAATATTTGGTCTCCTTTTGGTGGTGTTATTTGGTGAGGTTTTGGGAAGTGCAGCCTTGGTGCAGGGTAGATTTTGAGATTAAAAACCTCATGCTACTTGCAGCTCAGTTTCTCTGCTTCTTGTTCCAGTCACCATGCCTGCCATGTGCTACCATACTGTCTTGGCCATCATGGTCTCTAATCCCCTGAAACCATAAACTGAAACCGGCTCTTTCTTTTATAAGTTGCATTAGTCATGGTGTTTAATTATAGCAACAGAAAAATAACTAATGCAGTCATCTTCAGGACACCCTCCCTCCCTTTAGAGGGGCGGGGGCAGGGCAGAACAACCAGAGATCATGATCACTCATCAATAATGAGTGACTTACTCAACAGAATGTACAGAATGTAGCCTCTGTGAAAATGCCTTATAGTGGGTTCAGAGAGCTTCCAGGTTGGTGAAAACAGTTCTGGGAGGGTGGCATTCCTGGGTGTCATAGACAGTCTGTGTCCCCATCTCCACTTGCATATCTTATGCATTCTTATGTATTCATTTGACTGTTTCTTTAGTGTACTGGTCATAATAGACTGATATAATAAACCACTTCCTGAATTCTGTGGCCCTTTATAACAAAACGATGAAACAGAGTGAGTGGTGTTGTGGGAATCACTGACTTGCAGCTAATACAGACACAAGGGCAGAAACCCAAGGACCCAATACTTGAGTAGCTGGTACTTGAAGAAGAGGCAGGATGGGGATCTGAAGTCTTAGAGTAGTCTGGTACTACTGCCAGTGATTCTTCACAGAATTAAATTAAACTGTAGGGCACCCAGTTACTGTTCACAGAGTTGCACACTTGGTTGAGATGGAGAATCTCATAGTTGTGTTACAAGTAGATGCTGGTGAAGTCTTAGGTTCCTGGGAATGAATAACAAAAAAACAAAAGTTTATGCAAGAAGGGATGGTTAATTAATGGAAATCTTGCCAGGAGGGCCCAGTGGGGTCCAAGCACATTTATTTGTAAAAGAAACAAAGAACTATTTGTTCCTTTAAAAAATGTATTTATTGATTATCAGGTTATGTGTGTGTATATGTGTCTGTTTGGTGTTTGTGTGTGTGTGTGTGTGTGTGTGTGTGTGTGTGTGTGTGTGTGTGTTACAGTTCATCTGTGGTCAAAAGACAACTTTCTAGAATCAGTTTTCTTCTATGCCATGTTGTCCTTCCTAAATCCCAAATACCCAGCTATGATTGAGATGTCTTCCTCAAGTGCTTTCAAATTCAAATATATTACCCGTTTTCCTCATCTAATCAATACAGAATAGATTCTAGAGTCACCTTAAAGCAGAAAACTAATGTTGAACTCAAGCATGACAAAAAGAATTAGTTTACCAGTGGGAAGAAAACAGAACCCCAGAGTAAAGGAATAATTAACAAAGACAGATGAAATGCTGTAGGAGGAAGGTGATCCCTTGACATTTGAAAGCAAATAATAAGCAATCGTTCATACATAAACCTTCTATTCTATTCAAAATAATGAATCAAGTATAAATGTAAGCCTTTGGGAGAGATATAATACTACACACATACACACACACACACACACACACACACACACACACACACACACAGAGAGAGAGAGAGAGAGAGAGAGAGAGAGAGAGAGAGAGAGAGAGAGAGAACACTGAACCAACTGCCCTTAGAAATGCAATGCATACATACAAATTCTACTTATTCAGGTTTAATTTTAAATTTAAAAGATTACTGTTTTATAAAAAAGATACTAAGACATTCTAGAAGTTTATAGGCCAATAGAAGCACATGATGAGATATTAATCTATTAGTGACTCGCTTTCTGACAGGAAGTTCAGATTTTGTTTGGTAGAAGGAACAAACAAACTGACTATGCAAACTAATTCTCCAATAAATAAAGTCTTTATTACTCCAAGTCCTAGTATAGACACAATGTTAACAACTGAATGAGCAGACAGTTGATTTCTAGTTCACTATCTTCACGGGCCACTCTCTCCTTTTCCCTCCTCCATTTATCCCTGTCTCTTACATTTTCTATTATACAGTGTAGTATAAATGAAAATGTACTAATCACACCGAAAAAATCCCTACAAAACTAAGGAACAAATAAGCAAGCTGAAACTTCAACAGATACCCTACAAGTGCTAAAATATGCCCCCAGAACAAGTTTGTAACCTTTTAAGGGGAACTGGGGGAGAGTTAGTTTTGTTTTCTACTCATACAGATCTAGGAAAGAATTGGATAATAGTATATGGGTCTAGCAAAAGGGTGAGCTCTATGCAGGAGTTTGTCAGGTCCCTGAGAAAGAGTAAGACAGAAGATCAATTGACCTATGTATACTTTGACTTAGATTCTTCACCCCTACCCTTAACATCCCCATCATAATCCAGTAATGTGATGTTGTAAGCAATCATTTATTTACATCTGTATCTCAGAATAATAGCCATTAATAACTATTGTTGTGTGTGATATAAATAAGAATGAGAAGGGCTTAGTTCAAATGGAAATCTACACTTCATAAATGACTCACTGTATATCTCAAGTGGTGGTGACTGGGCAAGAGTTTCATCATGTTTGAAAAAGATATAGAAAATGGAGCATCTAGAATCCTGAGACCCTGAGCTCAATGTTTCCATGGGAGAGTTCTGAACCTTAGAGGAAAACAGTCCTTAAGAAAAATGAGTTCAGAAGTTTCATGGAGCCGAGAGAGATGGTGGCACACGCCTTTAATCCCAGCACTCTGGAGGCAGAGGCAGGAGGATCTCTGTGTGTTCGAGGCCAGCCTGGGCTACAGGGCAAGTTCCAAGACAGCAAAGGCTGTTACACAGAGAAACCTGTCTTGAAAATCAAAACAAAACAAAAACAAGCAAACACACAAAAGAAGTCTCATGGTTTTCTCGCCCATCCATTCTCCATTAGGTATTCAAATCCTCATTCCAGCGTATAAAAAGCCAGCTTTTGTATGAGCCTTTACGAGAGAGTGGAGGAATGCAAATCTTATAATTAAGAACTTGGTCTTCATTGTTAGCCTGCAAATCATACAATAAAATCAACCTGGCAGACATGGCCAAATGTTCTTACTCAATTAATTTGGGAACACATTATTCATCTGTTGTGGCCTGCTACTGCAGCTGACGTTCTCTTCCCCAGTTCTAGTAAGGGCTGCTGGCAAGCACTGCTGCCAGAGGGGTTGAAAACCTGAACACAAAGCAATTGTTTCAAACTCGGAGGAGAGGGGAACCATGTAACCACCTGTAGTTTTCTTCTTGAATTGCCTCTTTATTTTCGTGAGAGCTGGAGACTTCTATTAAGTCAGTACAAAATATGTTTCACATTGTGTGCATGGCTGTTGTTGCATTTTGTTTTATTTTGGTTTTCCTTTTCTGCCCCCCTCCCCCACACTCTTTCTTTGCAGAATCTCACCATGTAGCCCCGATTGGCCTTGAACTAATGACCCTTCCGCTTCAGCCTCTTGAGTTCTGTGATTAGAGGACTGTACCACCTTGCCAAGCTTCTACTGTTTCCTTAGGAAATGACTCCTGCTCAGACGGCCTTAGCACTGCAATGAAGGAAACACACAATTCCCCCAATGAGAATGAGCTCCCATTCCGGCCCACCACATGTCTCTTCACTACATACTCCAGGCCAGTTTTACAGAGTCAGAGATGATACTCTTCATGGCTCTGGCTCTTTTGCTTTCCTTGATATCAGGAAGCAACAAAAATCTGGATTTTCTTTGCCTTTCCATCTAGTTTAGTGACATAAATTTGGGGGCAAGGTGTTGTCACATTTTATTAGAGCAGGAAGTCACTTTTTGCCAGGGTAAATTTTAGTTGTCAAGTTGATACAATCTAGACTAACTTGGAGGCTGGATGAGGGCTGCTTAGATCAGGTTGGTCTGTAGGCCTGACCATGGGAGATTTTTCTTCTCTGTTTTCATAGAAGTGGGAAGTCCCGCCCTCAATGTGGGTGGCACCGTTTCATGAGCTGGGCACTGAACTGTGTGAGTGCAAAAAAGTGAGTTGAGCAAGTCAACATGTGTGTGTTCATTGCTCTCTGTCCTTGACTGTAGATGTGGTGTGACTATCTTTGGTTTTGTGCCTTGACTTCCCCACAAGAGTGGACTATGACCTGGAATTGTAAGCCCAATAAGTCCTTCTTCACCTAAGCTGCTTTGGTTAGGGTATTTTGTTACAGCAACAGAATGACACCAGAACCCTCCCCCCTTAGCTTATCCAGGAGACCCTCCCTCCTTAGCTTACTGAGGAGACCCTTCCTCTTGTAACTAGCTATAATATGGCTTCCTAACCCTTTAGATAGCAGAATTGGATTGTATCCTTAGAAAGTGGTTGAATTTCATTATGTTACTGGATTCACAAAAAGCAGTCAAGAAATCATTGGAGACACTTTCCTTCAGAGCAGTGACTGTCTCTTCATCAGGGATTTTCCAAAGTGACATTTATGCAGGTGACTTGGTTTTGGTATGGGTTTATCAAGAGAAGGCACTTGTTTCCCTAAATCTTCATGTTTTTGTTTTGTTTTTGGTTGTATTGTTTGCTTTTTTGTTTTTCAGGAAGGAGACTGGATAGTTGGAGCCCGTATTGAAGGTGTTTCTGTGAACATACATGTACTGCTTATCCACAAGTACAGTGACAATCCTGGTGATGGCATGGGATAAGTGAATCAGTTGGGCGAGACCTTGAGGCATTTATCAAATACTCTAAAGTCAGCCTTTCCTTTTTGGAGCCTCTGTCTTGAATACTTTATTGTCCTTGGCCATTAATCATTTCTCAATTCAAATGCTAATTACCTCCCAAACATGCCTCTCTGGGAGAGGTACCTCTCTCCTCTGGCACTTTTATACTCAGCAGACAATTCAGGATTTTCTTGCATGGATATATGCAAATACAAGATACATTAATGTACTGGTGTAAACACCAACTTCTACTCCCAAAATCTCAAGAAAAGGTGAAGAAGAGATAATGTAAATACAGTGCTTTGCTAATATGATTTTAAACTGTGTCTGTCAAGAACACATTTTGTATTGCAAATGCATGGGTGTGTAAGCAAATGTCACAAATACTGCAGTGGTTTTCAGGAGTTAATAGAAACAAGAATGTAATCATTTCTAATGAAATTATACATATGTTACGCCCTATACAATATAAAAGGAAATTATAGAGTTGTATTTGACCCTGATATGCATCTCAAACAGAACAACAGAAATCTCATTAATGTTATGTCTCTGCTTCCTTGCAACAGGTTTATGCAAAATTAGATGAACTTCAATTGCTCTGCCCCCAGACTGTGGCTTAAGCAGACCAGAGTGGCCAGCCAGGTTAGATGCTGTCCTTGCTGCAGGTGAGCACAGTTCAAGCAAATGCTGGGAGGAAAAATGGGAAAGGAAAATGCACAGCCTGACAGTCAACAGTGGCATCGACACCTGTTACCAAACACTTTTCAGTTCTGAGCTGCTGCCTTTATATCTCTCTCTGCTGGTCCATTTCTCCTGACTTGAATCTCTTCATCATAATTTCCAAAGCTAAACACCTCCTGCTCTCATCTGTTTGTAGGGATATTGTTTGTCTGCATCTTTAAACCAACTATTTGTTGTTCTCATGTACCAGACACCTTGAAGAACTTGATAAACAGGTGACTTAGAAAAATGTGAGACTATACTTTTCAAAAGGACTATGATCTTAGTTTTTCAGATCAGTGCTGTCTTCCTGCATGACTGAACTTGGGTTTGTTGCCTTCATCCTTGAGGGAGAAGGACTGGTATGTGGAACCTAAGTCTGTAGACTTGATGTTCAAGTTTGAATTCTACTTCACTATGTCAGCTGTGTGACCTTGCACAACTTCATTAAGTTTTCTATGTCTTAAGAATGCTGGGCAAGTGCTCTACCATTTAGTTATATCCCCAATCCCTATGGTCAATATTTTTATGTGAAATACCTTCATTAATTAAAAACTTAGAAATGAGTGCATGTATTAGTCACTTTTCTATTGTTGTGATAAAACATCACAAGCAAGGCAACTTAGAGAAAGAAGGGTTTGTTAGGGCTGAGGTTCCAGAGAGATAAGAGTCCATTATCGTCAAGGTGGGAAGCATGTCAGCAGGAGGCAGGCATAGTACCTGCAGTAGCAAGCTGAGAGCCCACATCTTAAACTATTCGCAAGAAGGAGAGTGAGAGAGAGAGAGAGAGAGAGAGAGAGAGAGAGAGAGAGAGAGAGAGAGAGAGAGAGAAACTGTCACAAATCTTTTAGGCTCTCAAAGCCCACCTCCAGTGACATACTTCCTTCAACAAGGCCATCCATACCTGCTAAACTCTCCAAACAGTGCCACCAACTGGAGGCAAACATTCATATTCCTGAGACTATGGGGGACAACATCCCATTCAAACTACTAGTGTCTCCCTTTTGTGTGTGTATGTGTGTGAGCACATGGGTGTGCATGTGCTATGGCACATGTATGGAAGTCAAAGGGTCAGAGGATACTTTCTGGAGTTGATTCTTGCTTTCTACCTTTTTTGAGATAGGTTCCCTTGTTGCTACCATTTTATGCATTGCAGGCTAGCTGGCCCCTGAGCTTCTGGGTGGTTCTTCTACCTTTATGTCCCACCTCATTTAGGAGTGGTAAGATTATAGATGTGTGCTAATGCATGTGGCTTTTTACTTGGGTATTGGGTCCTAATTCAAATCATTAGGCTTGTGTGCCTAGAGCCAACTCCCTGAAAGGTACTTTTTACAGTGGAGAAAATCTGGTGTGTGGGAGATGGTGCTCACTCTGAGATTATTTGATGTTGTGCTAATGCTGCACCCAGAGTCCCATAACCATTATATTAGCCCTAGAGGCAGACTGATTGCCCAGCACCTATTGAGAGAGCAAAATGTGATTTGTTAGACTCATTAGTGGAAAGAACACTCTCTGCAGTCTTTTTATGAATGTTCTGAACTGAGAATTACTCATCATAGCAACTGACCCAGAATTCCTGTGATGCTTAGCCTCTCTCCTCTGCACTCATAGATGATTTCCTCTCTGTATATGTTCTAGGAATGCTATCCTGATCTCTGTGTCCTTCCCCAGGGATCCTTTTTTTCTGCCAGTTTATGACAATCCTCAGTAACGTGTAAATCTGGCAGGGTGGGTGACCCTGGACACTCCTTGGCTTGTGACAATGACTCATATGTAATGCAGTCTTTTCAGGAATGCTCCTGTTCAAGCATTGTGCTTCTCTTCTGTTTGAGGAGACATTCACAGTGCCCCGAGGATGCTATGGCAAGCCTTCTACTCCAATTTCACTTACATCTGGTTTAGGGGTTTAATTATGCCATCTGCTCATGCGCCTGTGACTGGCTTGTCAATGCAGGAAGGTTGCTGCCATGCTGACTTAAGGGGAATTCAATAGGACTCTCAGAGGATACCAAAGAACCCTTCTTTAGACTGGATAAAGCCAGGGATTCTGTTTACTTACTATACTGTTTTGGACAGTGGTAAGCCAGGCTCTACCCTATGGCCAGGATGATATCACATGATGTTTCAGCACTTTCTGGTTTTTGTTGTGGAAGAATCTACTTTCTTAATGCCCACTTCACCTCCAACTAATACTTTAAACAGAGGTTCTTCTGCTTCTCAACTTGCAATACAGAAAGGAGAGATCATTCTGCAAACCCAGTGCATCCCCACTGTCATCTGGTCTACTCTCAAGCTCTCAGTCCTAGGCAAGACAGTTTTTCAAACCTCAGCGCCTCTCTAAAAGCAGAGGTCAATTCAATACAATTTTATTCTGTAAGAGATCTGTAACATGAATCTTAAAGAGTCTTATTAATAAAACTCAAACCCGAGGCCAGTTATTTGGGTGAATGCTGGAAGATCAGAGACACAGAACAAGCCACGACTACCTCACCTTGCTAGTTCCTCAGGTGATCTTGTTTCCTCAGGCTGGAAGCTTCTGAGTCCTCCTCCACATGAATCTCAGCTGAACTGTGTTGCTCCAAAGCTTAAACTAACTACATGCTTTTTCCTCTTTAGTTCCTGGTCCTCACACCTTATATACCTTTTTCTTTCTGCCCCCACTCCCTGGAATTAAAGGCTGGGTTTCTGGGATTAAAGGTGTGGGTCACCATGCTTAGCTGTTTCTAAAGTGGCCTTGAACACACAGAGATCCATCTGGCTCTGCCTCCCAAGTGCTGGGATTAAAGACGTGTACCACCATCGCCCAACTTCTGTTAGGGCTTACTCTTCCTATTTTCTAGCCACCATTTTTGGCTTTGTTCTAGTGGCTGTCTGTTCTCTGACCCCAGATATGTTTATTTCAGGGAACACACAATATTTCAGGGAACACAATACCCACCACAGAGATCAGATAGTAGATATTTTAAATTTTTCTAACACTATGCTTCCAGTCAAAATACTCAACTTCATGTTGTAGTATGAGAACATCCATCAGCCACATGCAAATAAAGAAGTCTGGCTGTGTTCCTTAAACATGTCCCTTGGAATTTAAAATTTGAATTTCACATACTTTTCACATGCCACAAAATTCTTCTTTTATGATTATTGAAACATTCTTAGGAATTAGACAAAACAAACTGGGTTTGATTTGGTGCATAGGTTACAGTTTCAACATTTTCTTCAAACCACTTCTTTCTATTCGAATCTTCTACAATGATGGGAATGTTGTATACTATATACCTCTTTCAGTATGCCTAATGCAACTAATGAACTACACTTTCCATCTTAACTAATTGAACTTTAAATTTAAATTTAAACAAATTCTTATAACTAGCAGCTGCTGAATCAGATACTTACAGCTCCACTGCTTTGAAATTCTCAGGTTTTGTGTTTTTTAGATTAGAATTGTAAATTCTTGTGGGGAAAGTGTGGCTGGCCACATTAGGGGGAAAGCCTGCAGTAGATACTGGACTTCCAGGAGCTGCATTGATTGGGACTGAGAGGGGGTTTCCTGGAAAAGGGAGCACAGCCATCCCACCTAACAGGGCTCACTATAGTTTCAGAAACCATTGCCTTTAATAAAGGGGTCCTTAATGGAAAGGAGAGAGTGGTTCCAAAGGACACATCCTTAGTGACACTGGAGTGTGAGAGAGCACACTCTTTTCTGCATTTTTACATTCTCATTACAATGCTGCTTTGTGTCACCTCAGATCTGTCAGGGACTACAGTTGTTTATTCTTTTAAAATTCACTGTGTGTGGGGTCAGTTAGCAAGCACTGCTGAGCACCTACTGTGTCCTAGGCATGATGCTCACACGTTTGCAAGTGGTTTAAGACTTATATTTCTCTTTAAATTTATTATACAGGATACTATTTTGCAAAGAATTTAAATGAAACTAAATGTTCTTCTCATTAAAAATAAGAATCATAGCACTGACCTAATAAATCAATAGCATGTTTGATGGCTTAGTCTTTCTTAGACTTATTCAGAGCATTATGTCATCTGTGGAAACTTCTTTGTCTGTGTTGAACATTTGAGGGTGAAAACAACAATCCAGAATGGAAAAGGTCTTCAAGCAAGACCTTGCTGAGGAGGTGATGCAATGTTTCATATAAGATGTAAGTGGTAGAAAAGTACTATTCAGACAGGTCTTGGGAGAGTGATTGTCAACTACAGCAACCATATGAAGACAAAAACTGGAACAAGCTCTTAGAAGAAGGGAAAGGGGCCAAAGGACTTTGGAGTGTAATGTAGCAGGAGGCCTGAGGTGTGAAGCCTGGATAGGGCCATAAAATACAGTTCACAAATCACCCCTTTCAGACCCAAAAAGGTAACTAGTGTTAGCACTCCCTAAACACAAGTTACATCACCAAGGAGGAAGAATCATCCATATTTCCATGGCTGAGTTGAAAGTGAATTATCAGACAATGGACAAACCATCAACTGAAATAAAGGATGTACTATGCCTCAACATATTAAAGGCTATATATAACAGACTCCCACCCGACATTTGACATTTCTCCAAAATGGAGAAAAACATGGTGCAGTTTTATTAAAATCAGGAACAAGACAGATCTGCCAACTATCCTCACTCTTTTTCAATATAGTGCTGGAAGCAGTAGCCAGAGCAATAAGTCAAGATAAGGAAATTAAAGGGATATGAATAGGAAAATAAGTCAAATTATCCCTATTGGTAGCTGATATTACACATAAGAGACCCCCAGAATTCTATCGGGAAACTTCTGGAAACAATAACAATTTCAGCAAAGTAAAAAATTAACTTTAAAAATCAGTGGCCTTTCTGAATATCAATAAACACACACACACACACACACACACACACACACACACACACACACACACAGAGAGAGAGAGAGAGAGAGAGAGAGAGAGAGAGAGAGAGAGAGAGAGATTACATTTAAAATAGCATAGAAGACAAGAACTGTGGAATAGATCTAACCAAGAAGTGAAAGACATCTATAATGAAAACTTCAAATCTCTGAAAAAAGGGATTGAGAAAGACACTAGAAAGTGGAAAGGCATCCTGTGTCTATGACTGGTAGATCTAATATTGTGCTAATAGCCATCCTACCAAGAGTAATTCATAGAGTCTATACAATCCCAATCAAATATCTACAGCATTCCTAGCAGAAATGGGAAAAAAGCCTATTAAAATTCTTAGGGAGTCAGAAAGGACCCTGGACAGCTTAAGCAATCCTGAGCAAATTGAGTACTGGAGGGATTGCTCTTCCAAACATCAAGATACACTATAGAGCCATAAGCATAATGAGGCACTGACACAGGACAGACATCTAGATTAGTGGAATAAAGTAGAAGACCAAACACAAATACTCATAAGTACAGTCATCTAATAGTTGAGAAAGAGGTAGAATCATACACTAGAGGGGAGAGAGCATCTTTAACATAGACTGCTGGGAAATCTGGGTGTCTACATGCAGAAGAATGAAATTTGACTTGTATCTACCACTCTGAAAAAAAAAAAAGAGTCAAGTGAATCAAAGACCTCGATTTAAAACCTGAAACTCTAAATCTGCTGGATAGAAACACTGGCATTACCCTATAAAATATAGTAGAAAAGGACTTTCTGAATAGGACTCCATTTGCCCAGGGAATTAGGACCAAAAATTAACAACTGGAACTTCATAAAACTAAAACGTTTCTGTATAGTTAAGTATGTAATCAAATAAGTGAGGAAGACATCTACAGAATGCATCTAGACATCTGACAGAGGATTAATATCAAGAATATACAGAGAGCCGGGTGATGGTGGCACATGCCTTTAATCCCAGCACTCAGGAGACAGAAGCAGGTAGATCTCTGTGAGTCTACAAAGTGATTTCCAGAACAGCCAGGACTGTTTCACAGAGGAACCCTGTCTTGAATCTCTCCCTCCACCAAAAAGAATATACAGAGAGCTAAAGAAGTGTCAAAGGAATAAATGACCCAATTAAAAACTGGACTAGGGATCTAAACAGAGAATTCTTTATGGAAGAAATAAATGTAAGTAAGAGATGCTTTAAGAAATGTTCACCATTCTTAGCAATTAGGGAAACGCCACTTAAAATAACTTTGGATTTTCAAAATGGCTAAGATAAATCATTGAAAAATGCTTTTGAGGCTGTGGAGAAACAGGAATCCTCATTGAGTATTGGCGGGAAAGCAAATTAGTGTAGATACTCTAGAAAGTAGTATGAATAATAATAATAATAATAATAATAATAATAATAATAATAATAAACTAAGAATAAATCTACCATATGACCCAGCTATATCACTCCTTGGCATATGCCCAAAGGACTCAACATTATACTCTACAGAAACTTGCTCAACAGTGTTAGTTGGCTGTTTTTTTTTTTTTTTCTCTTACTCTTTGGATCTTTGGGAGGCCTGCCACTCAGCTCCCGAATAAATCACATGGAGTCTTATTCTTTCTTATGAATGCCTGATCTTAGCTTGGCTTATCTTGCCAGCTTTTCTTAATTTAAATTATTCCATCTACCCTTTGCCTCTCAGCTTTTACCTTTCTCTATTTCTGTATATCTTTTCTTTCCTTCTAATTCCATGTCTGGCTGTGTAGTGGGGTGGCTGGCCCTTTTTTTTCTTACTCCTTGATCTTTTCCTCTCAGATTTCTCCTCGTATTTATTCTCTCTGCCTGCCAGCCCTGCCTATCCTTTCTTCTGCCTTTCTATTGGCTGTCAGCTCTTTATTAGACCACCAGGTGTTTATACAGGCAAAGTAGCACAGCTTAACAGTTAAATAAATGCAACATAAAAGAATGCAACACGTCTTTGCATAATTAAACAAATGTTCAACAGCATAAACAAATGTAACACACCTTAAAATAATATTCTTCAACACTGCTCTATTTACAATAGCAAGGACATAGAAACAACCTATATGTCCTTTAACAGATGGATAATGAAAATATGATACCTATACATGATGGAGTACTATTCAACTGTAAAGAGAAATGAAATGTACAGATAAATAATGGACTTTGAAAAGATTGTGTTGAATCAGGTAACCGGGACCCAGAAAGACAAACACCACATGTTTTCTCTCATCTGTAGTTACTAGCTCCAGATATTCAGATGTGAATTCATTATGGTGTAGCCACAGAAACTAGGAAAGTATAAAGGGAGCACTGATAGAAGGCATAGCTTGAGAAGAACATAACAGGATACAGGTGATCGGTTGTGGGAAATAAAAAAACTGTGAGGGAGACTCCAACTGGAGAAGAGGGAGAGGTCAATATAGAAAGAAAAGGAGAAAAAGGGCAAATAACACTAATGGTGTTTAGTAACACCTTAAGGAATCACATTACTTTATGTTTATTTAAAATTTCACACACACACACACACACACACACACACACACACACACACACACGTTACCTATTGGCAAAAAGAAGAAAATCCGTTTTCTCCAATGGAGTGTTACTGGGTAGATCAACCACACTCCAGAGCAAGTCTCATACTCAGGAGTAGTTGGCCAACACAAACCGACTCCATAGTTTTTATTTTGTGGGTTTTTGTTGTTGTTCACTTTAGTATTTTTTCTTACTTTTGTTTTTGGTTTTGCTTTTTCATTTGTGTGTGTGTTTTTTTGAGAGTTAGAGAGGAAGAATGTGATGTTGGGTAGTTAAGGAGGTAGGGAGGACCTGGGAGAAGTTAGGGGAGAGAAAAGAAAATGTTTAAAATATATTATATAAAAAATAAAGTTAAAAATTAAAAGATCATTCTGACAACCTCTTAAGCAATTCCATCTTAACACCCTCAGTTTCTAGAAATAAATGAATGTTTAATGATAAAATACTTATGAATATGAGCAACTTGACTTGCCCAAATAAGAGTATAATGTAGAGATGTTTTCTAATATACAGAAAGGTTTTTTCAGGTTTTAAGTCTTTTCCTGGGTACTCAAGGGAAGGTAGGTGAACAATGTGTATCTTCCACATATAAGGCATAAAGAGCTCTAGAATATTCAGCCTTCTATACATGTGCTCTTTGGTTAGTTGGTTTGAATAGATGATTCATCACAACTGTTCCATTTTCCTTCATCCCCAGAGCCACCAACTCCTCCTAGGTCCTCCTTACCTCCAAACCTACACAATTTCATCTGTTTTCTTTTTCTAACAGAAACTCAGTAAGACATAAAATACCAAGACAAAAACAAAAACCATACACACATACACACACACACACACACATATGCACGCACGCACACGCACGCGCACACACACAAACCATGCAATCTGTTCTGTGTTATCCAACTACTCCCAGGCATGGGACCTTAAGTATGAAATGCAGCTAGTTCTCCAGGGGGAAAACAGAACCTACAAGTGTACCAAAGTCTCAACTATACCGAGTGATTTGTCAAATGCTTTCTTATCCTTCTTGTTTATTGATAACTCTTATCATCTTTAGGTTACTATGCATTATCATTTTATTACTTTTTTATATTTATACTTCCAAATGTAATTTTCTTTGCCAATTCAGAGAGTTATTTAATAGCCTTTAAATATGCATAGTTAAATGCCTCTTGGGCAGTTTGAGTATCTGTGGTTTGTGTTTGTGAAGTTTTGCCAATAAATCCACAGTACAAGAATAAAACACTTAAAGTGGCCCAAATACAAACTGTTCAGTCCAAACCTATGTAAATCATCTTGGGCTCAATTGTGTTTATTCCATCTGTTTTTATCATCTGCTGTTACAATAATTTATCATTTTTACATGGTATTAAAATGTAAATGAATCAATAGAGGAAACACATCTGTGGACTGTTAGTTAATAAAACTACATTCAGCAAGTGAGTTAAGTCATAATAATTAATTAAATTTCACTGCCCATATATGCCTGTAATTGTATATTTAGTGTTCATTTGCATAATCACAAATGGGATCTATATGATTCATGCTTTGCTGAGGATAATCTGGATGCGCAAATTACCAATTCAAACTAGGGCTGGTTATAAAGATATCACAGAGACATTTTGCTTTTTTTTCTTTTGAGTCAGGAAATGATGTATGGGAAGTCAATAAGAAAAACTGCTTTCTAAATGTAAGTTACACATTCTTAAAATACAGCAGTATAGCTGATTGAAAGCATCTAGTTCTGATGCAGTCCTGGCTGGCTTTGTGCGCTGACGCTATAGTTCTGAAAACACGCTGGCTTTTTGTTCTTGATAAGTGGTATATTTAGTAGCATTTGATCATGGGAAAGGTCACCATTCCAAAGAAGTGGTATATCAATCATGATGATGTTTATTTGACTCATATCCTGTAATTAATTAATTTATTTAAAAATGAGTGAATATAGTTGTTTTGAGGTCATATCCTTGGGTAGAATTTTGCCGATAGGACTTCACTACTTAGTTGTAGTATATACAACTTTTTGGCATTGGCCAAGGTTTCCAGATGTGACTTACTGAAGAGAGCAGGGCTGTCTATAGAATCCACTCCATCTCCTCAGAACTTGGACTGTCATTCAAATTGTGATCTGATTAACTGATTGAAACAACGAATAGCACATTGTGAACAACAAAGGCTTCACTCTTGCAGATGTATTTAAACACTGAGAAAAGAAGTTTGTTCCCTAAATGCATCTTCAGAACATCAGTTTGTAAACAGCTCCCCGGCTGGTGCTGTCTTGGCTCATCACCATCTTAAGTTCAAGTCCAGGCCATGGGCTTCACAATTTGACCATTTTGGCATCCTCTTCTGCTCTTCTATCTCTTATTAATTGTTTAATCACTAGCAAGCCTCAACTAAACACAAGTTGAACCAGTCACATCACTTTTTAAAAATAGAAAAATGCCATCATGGACTAGACTATTTCAATTTCTCAGTTCTAGTCTTATCTGCTAATTCTACTGTAAAAAAAAAAAAAAAGGCTGTTCTTAGCATCATTCAGTAGAAGATACTAAAATGTCATTAAAATAAATGCAAAGCATGGCACCACTTAACTCAGATAGATACTGCATTTATGTGAAATAAAGACATGTTAACTTAGTTGCCTCATACTAATTTCTCCATTGTGTACTTTGTTAGTAAATTCTCCAATATAGATTCAAGCCACAAGATGAACAACAGGAAAAGCCAGCAACACACAGAACATTCAGACCAGCAGTTAGTTTCAATTCTCTGAATGGAAACCACACATGTTTATTATTCATCAGGAATAAGTCTGTTTGCTTTGGTATTTAAAATTTAAACTCTCTTGATAAACATCTCCTTAAAGAAAACCTTCACAGAAATGTAAGCAAAGCCAGAGATGGAGCAAAATCTAAATAAAAGATTAAAATATTTTATTGCCATGGGAACAAAAATTCAACATATTTTGAACAGGCCTTATTAGAGGGGGAAAATACTCTTTGTAATTTAAGGCAGTTCAGATAAGTCAAAATGCTAGGCCAGTGAGTGTATTTAACAATTACTTACTGTGAACATGAAGGCACATGACTATGATTAATATAATAAGGTTCTTTAGGTTCTCCATGTGACTGTCAAACACCAAATCCCCAGTTTCCTCCTGAGTCTCCTTGTCAGTGAGCAACTCTACTGTCCAGCCTTCTCCTCACCCAAACTTTTAATTTTGAAATACTTTCAAACTTTGAAATAAAATCTTGCAAATGTACAATTGGATTCTGTATGTCTCTCACCCAAGTTTTCAGTGAAAGATCCTCTGACATGGTATATATAACCAGTGATCCTATGGGATGACTTCATTGAGAAATGTAGTTTTCTCATGCAATTGCAAGTCTGAAAAGGGAAATAAGTTCACAGTGGATGTCAGCTGTGGTTCACAGGTATAGTTTTAAGTATGTAATTCTATATATTTTTGTCTTAGCATTTTTATTGCTGTGAAAAGACATCATGACCACAGCAACTCTTATAAAGAAAACATTTAATTGAGATAGCTTGCTTACAGTTTCAGAGGTTCAATCCATTATCATCATGGTGGCTAGCATGGAGGCATGTAGATAGATGCTGTAGCTGGGAGTCCTACATCTTGTAGGCAACAGGAAGTTAACTGACACACTGGGTGATATCCTGAGCATATGAAAACACAAAGCCCACCCCCACAGTAGCCTACTTCCTCCAACAAGGCCACATCTCCTAATAATGCCACTCCCTTTGGGGGCCATTTTCTTTCAAACCACCACAAACCACCTAGAAGATGTAGGCCTCATAGAATTAAGAGCTGCCTTCAGGTAACTGAGTGTGGCTCCATATGGTATCCAGGCTTTGCTCCTGCTGCCCTATAGGATACTGTTAGGTGTTTTGACTAGGCAGTTCACAGCCTTCTTACCATAACCAAATCTATGGGGTTTGTTAGGAGTGGTTATTTCTATTTTTGTATCTGATGTTGGCTCCCTGGCCTGCAGATTTGGTTAGGGATGACTTCAGCTTTCATAGATGCTATTTTGGCTTTTGATGGTTCAGATTCTGTGATATTAGGGGAAAGAGCTTCCTGAGGAGACTTGTGTGTTGCAGGCGAAGAGGTATGTGATAGGAAGTTGGCATAGAAAATATAATTGGAGCCAAGGTTATCTCTTGCCTATCTAGGCTCCCCATGCCACTGAGACTGATAGGATGTGGGGGCATCATATAAGGAAGTTAGATCTTTGGGAATATGCTCTTGAAGGGATATTGGCACTTCATGTCCTTCTGCTCTCACTTTTTACTTCCTGGAAGTCATAAAGTAAAAAGGTCTGTGTCCCATGTGCTTCTGCCATGAAGTATTGCCCATTTCAGGACCAATGAAACAGTGCCAAGTGACAATGAAACCAAATAAATCTTCTATGCTCATAATTTACTTATTTTAGTTATTTTGTTACTGAGGCATAAATCTGCCACATGGTTCTAATGGTAATTAAGACTGTCTACCTTCCACTCCTGTTCAGATTCAGCCTCAAGGTCACATAGCCCTTCTTACTGATTTCAATATATATTTGCACATCTTTCCTCCTTGCTTCAGATAGCACCACCTGTTCCATTAGCTTATTTGCCCTGAAAATGGTTGCTACTTCTTCTTTTTTTGCTATTATTTCCCATTTTCTTAATGGACAGATGTCTTTTTAAATACTGCATTAGTTAGGGCTTCTATTGTGTGAAGAGACACCATGATAGCAGTAACTCTTGTAAAAACAAATATTTAATTGAGGTGGCTTACAGGTTCAAAGGTGTAGTCCATTATTACCATGGCAGGAAGCATGGGGGCGTGCATACAGACATGGTGCTGGAGAAGGAGCTGAGAGTTCTACATCTGGATAGGAAGGCAGAAGAAAGGTAGAGACACAGCCTGACCTGAGCATTTGAAACCTCAGAGCCCATCCCCAGTGATACACTTCCTCTAACAAGGCCACACCTACTCCAACAAGGTTGCACATCCTAATAATATCACTCCCTGGTGACCAAGCATTCAAATCTGTGAATCTATGGGAGCCATTCCTATTCAAACCATCACAAACACCTCTACAGAAAACAATTATTGTGGTGATATTGTGTTCCCTGAAATATTGTGCACCCTAATAAACTTATCTGGGGTCAGAGACAGAATAGCCACAATATTAAACATAGAGGATAGGCAGTGGTAGCACACACCTTTAATCCTAGCATTCCAGAGGCAGAAATCCATCTGTTCAAGGATACAGTCAAGCATGGTGACTCACGCCTTTAATCCCAGGGAGTGATGGCAGAAATCAAAAAGATACATAAGGCGTGGTGAAGACCAGAAACTAGAAGCATTTGGCTGGTTAAGCCTTTAGGCTTTTGAGCAGCAGTCCAGCTGAGATCCATTCAGATATGAGGACTCAAAGGCTTCCAGTCTGAGGAAACAGAGTCAGCTGAGGAACTGACAAGGTGAGGAAGCTGTGGCTTGTTCTGCTTCTCTGATCTTCCAGCATTCACCCCAATACCTGGCTCAGGTTTGATTTTATTAATAAGACCATTTAAGATTCCTGCTACATATTATTAGTCTTATTAGTTATTTTTATAAAATTGATTTTTACAAGGAGAAAAGCTTAGTTCTGTAGGATTTGATAGTCAAGTTACATGGGGTCACAAACTGAAACATAACCGTGCAAATAACAATTTCCCACACATTTTTCTGTAATCTCCATAGTTATGAATAATTTCATCAATGTTTATATATGTTTGTACCAAATACATGAAAAATTCTTAATAATCATTTTATAATTGTCAGAGATCACAAAATATACATAACAACATAAAAGCAAGGGACTAATCTATATCATAAATATGCAGGTTATATCCATAAATTGTATCCATAAATATACATAATGAACCTGCCCTGGAATCTGCTAAGGGATATTTCCCTTCTCAACAATGAAAATCTGTTGGCTTTTGCAGGCGACATGCCCTGGTCCAGCTGGAGAGGATCTTGAGTTTTTATTTTTCAGTAGGTTCTTATCTGTGTTTGCTCTCTCAAAGTTAAACAATACCCTAGGAACTTTCAAGGTAAGTGCCAAATAACACTTGAACCCTAGAAATGGCAGTGGAGGACCTCTGTGGAGTAAAGCTCCATCTTTGTAAATTGCCTCATATCTCACTAAGGGGAAGTGAGATGCAAGTATGAGAACAAGACATTTAAAAACAATTACATTTCTAAACTTTAGGTATAATTTATCAATGGAGTTGTGTTGATTTGTCCTTTTGGTTGATGTTTATGATTGGCTGCTATAGTTAGAGCTATAACTATGATACAGAAATGTTAAATAGCGAGGAAATAACTCACTTCAGAATAAGAGCACCATGGGTGAACATTCTGCTTGGTTCATTAAAACTAAATTATGAAATTCTATTTCCTCTGTGCTAATTAGTATGGTATAGAGATTCCCCCATCAAACCCAAGAAAGAGTTCTCACTCATCTCTGGGACTCAGGGGAATTTTATTTCTCTGTTGACTTTTCATTGCATATTCAGTAAATGATCCCTTTGTGGTCTCAAAGAATTAATGTACTCCTTTAACTGCTCAAATTACCTCCAGAGAGTAGCTCAGAACTGTGGAAAATCTAGCTTGATGCCTTTGAAGAGGTTCAAGTAAGTTGTATGAAAGCCATCAGTCAGAAGTGAGTAGAATTATGTACTATTTACTGAAACCTCAGAGGTTTATGAGATGGGCCTATAAGCCATGAAGGAGCTCAAAAGCTTTTATCAAGGAAACATCCAAGTCAGGTTGGGTGTCTCCTTGTTTTATTGCTCCTAAATACATACAATTTTAGAGGCTTTCCTATCAACTCTGGAGGTGTCTCTTCTACCCCTTTCCTCCATACCCCCAGGAGATGGAAGAGGGCTGCCATCTTAGAGAACAGAGTTGTCTTAGTTCTATTGCTGTGAAGAGACACCATGACCACAGCAACTCTTGTAAAGGAAAACATTTAATTGGAGGCTGGTTTTCAGTTTAGAGGTTTAGTCCATTGTCATCGTGGTGGGAAGCATGGTGGTATGCAGGCAGACATGGTGCTGGAGAGATAACTGAGAGTTCTGTGGCTGGATCCACAGGCAACAGAAAGAGACAATGAGTCACCAGGCCTGGCTTGAACTTCTGAAACCTCAAATCCCACCACTAATGACATACTTCCTCCAACAAGGCCACACCTCCTAGTAGTGCCTCTCCCTATGGGGGCCATTTTATTCAAACTGTCACATTCCACTCCCTGGTTCCCATAGGTTTGTAGCCATATTATAATGCAAAGTACATTTAATCCAACTTCAAAAGTCCCCATGGTCTATAACAGTCTCAAACTTGTTTAAAATTCCAAAGTCCAAGGTTTCTTCTGAGACTCATGGCAATCTCTTAACTGTAACCCCTGTAAAATCAAAATGAAAAAGCAGATCACATACCTCCAACATACAATGGCACAGGATATACATTACCATTCCAAAAGGGGAGGAAAGCGTGAGTAATCTCAAGACTCAGAGTCAAGCATACAGAAAGGGAGCCTTCCATTACATACACACACACACACACACACACACACACATACATCCAGGGCCCCAAATACATCAAACCACATGCCATTCTGAGATTTGGATAAAAATGAGGAACATACTCCCTTGGAATGCGATTTTATTTGCATGGGATTTCCTAGTTCTGGTTCATTCCCCCTCTCTTCTGCAAATCTAAGTATTACCAAATTTTCAGCACATAGGTAAAAACTTCCTTGGAGTTCCCTGACAACAGCCTATCCTATAACAAAACCCTTCCCTTCAGTGGGTGTATTCCTATTGTCTACCTCTCTCTGAGTTACATCATTAGGTATTTAGTCAGACTCAAACTTGAGTCAGAAATTGAATCCTTATTGCCTCAAATTTTGTTAAAAATGCTTCATTTTGGGTCATTTTCCTTCACTCAAGGCTATTCCCCTTTCTAGATTATAAACTCATTGTGCTCAGGCCTTAGATTTTATAATACTCTGATAGTATTTGCATGACTTTCAATAGTCATCCATGTACATATAAACTTAACCATTACCTTTTTGCTGATTGCTGATGAGCTATTATCACCATGAAAATCATAATATATCATCTCTTGGCTGCCTGGGCTCTCTTTGACAACTGAATGCTATCCTCTGAGGCTGGTCTACATGAGGTAGGAAGTGATTCAGCCAAGAGCCTAGGCAATTACCATGTGAATTTCCCATGGAAAAAAAAAGCTATTAGCAGTGATTTGATTCCTATTTCATTGTATATAAAATTCTTGTGATTGCATCATGATATTGTTACTTTGAAGGATGTAGCATCTTAGAATTTCCACATTTTTGGTAAAAACATATTTTGTTTCTGCATGATCTTTTTGCCATGGAATAGAGTTTGTAAGTGATTTCAAGCAGGCTCACAACATTTATCAGAAGAAGCGTTTGTTTTTCTTTTTTCTCCTTGCATCTGCCCTTAGAAATTATTGAACATTCAGAAATGAAAATGGTTTGTGCAATTTCCTAAAATGCTGCTGTTAGGTTTGCTGCTGCAGGGTCCCGAAAATTTAAATGAGCAGAGATGGTTTAATATTTTCAAAGAGAGCTCTTTTGTTAAGTGCTTCAGTATTGATAAAGGCCTTTTCATGCTGAACAAGAAGGCCCGCTGAGACATCACAGTTACTATTTTGATTTGGAAAGTAAAGAAAGCAAGAAAACATTCTCTGAGATTCCCTTTGAACCTAGCTGATCAAGCAGATAGTGATGGATTATCTTCTGTGTGCTCAGAGAACCCCTAGATAAGTAGGGGTGCAATACCACAACAGCTAGCAAACCTTCTCGGAAGGAGAAGGAGAGTCGGATGGGAGTATTTGCCAAGTGCCTTCTCTGGAGTGTGTTTTTTAGTCTGATGCCCAGTGCCTGTCTGACCTGGCAATCAGCAGGTTCCTCACATGGGAAACTTGCCTTGCTGGCTGTGGCTGGCTTTGTATATGGATTATATCTGCCTGGATACTGCTTGAGGGCTGGAAGTTTGACCTTGTGTCCTCCCAGCATCTTCCATGAATCCTGGTGTGGAGAAGCTCCCAGTTAGGACAGAAGGCTTAAGTTCCAATACAACCATGGCTGGGAACAAGAGCACACAGTTTTGTGTACTGACTCTGGAAAGGGCAGGTTAGAAGGCTGTGTTTGTCACTAGGCCCTACAAGGTACAAGTGAGGAGCCAGCCCTTCAGGCAGAGCAAGTGGCAACTAGTAATAACAGCAAGTGCAAGAGAATCAAATGGGGTCTCTTTATGTTCTCAGGCAAATACCTGCATGGTCCTTTCAGAAGAAGAGGCAACAGGGCTGGGATCACTAAAGCTAGGTGGAAAGGAGGCCTCCCAAGTTCTCTCTGGCCAGTGGTATGTGGTGTGGAACTGGAAAGTTTGTCAACAGTGGTGGAGCTTTCCTGCTAGTATGGAAAAGTTAAACTTTTGGCAGTGGTGTAGCTAAGTGCTAGAGTACTTACCCAGCATGCACTAGACCCCCCTACACACACACACACACACACACACACACACACACTCACACACACACACAGAAACAGAGAGACAAAGACAGAGAGAGACAGAAAGGCAGAGAGACAGATACACACACACGGATACACACAGGCAAAGATAGACACAAATACAGACACCACATATACATTGAATTCAGAATGTGTGCTAAGGCAGCCTGAAAGTAGGAGTTCACTAGACACTGGTGTAAATGTAAATTAGACGCAAGTCCTGTTTGCAGGATGTTTGAGGCGGGAGATCAGAAGGCAAATCCTTCAGTTGAGCTAACATCTTGTAGAAGTGGCAGAGCCGCCCAACTCCTTTGATGTGTAGATGTAGAGTGTGCTGAGACACTGCCACCACTGCTGCCCAGGGCTACTGCAGTGTAGGTGTTAGAAGGGCATAGCAGGGGCAAGACGGAAAGTTAGCCCATCCATCTAGATCATCATGGCCTTTGCATGCCGTGCTGAAGAGTTTGACTGTGAACTCTGGCAGATTGGAATCCAGTGAAGCATTAAGAAACAGGAAAGAAGTAAGATTTGATTATCATTTTAGAAATTTCACCTGTGTAGCGCTAAGGTTTTAGAAGAAATAAGAAAACCCAGGCTCTAGAAGTCACAGCAGTTTAGGCAGGACAGGGCCACCTCTGCTGACAGACAGCTAAGGTGTGTCCTGCTTTGGTAACATTCTCGTAATAAGCAGAAATTTATAGTTGTTGGAGAAGGGGGGAAACTTGGTATCATGTTGAAGAGAAAGTTTCTCTGCTTTCACATGATCTCATCAATTGTCATCTTAGTGTGAACATGCGCTGATATGCAGTCATCAGAGCAACTGTTTATGTGGATGCAAAGGACAAGCTGTGGCGATGAAAAGTTAACCAATGAAGTAACGGATATGTTTTTAATTGTTCACTTCATTTTTTCTTATGTGTACAGAAACAGTAATCTTCAGTAGCACCAGAATATTTTTCTTAGAGTGAAGTTACATTTTAACCATTACTGAGCATTACAAATTAGTGAGCATTCAGAATTTTTTTTTAGAAATAATCTTTATCTCTTATTGAAATATATTTAAAAACAAATCTGTGCTTGACATTTTAAGACCAATTTTAAGGAAAATTATAAGATCTTTCATATAGTATCAAAAATATCATGTTCATTCTGGATGCACACAGAGTGTTTATCCAGCCCAAGAAGTCAGAAATGAGTTTTTTTCCTATCTAGTATAAATAACTTAAAATTTAGATGAAATTATATCTTTACCCTTGAGATACATCTTTTGTGTATTTCAAAAACATATGTAACAAGATAATAATGAAAACCTTTTGTAGTCAGTCTGTCATGCAGTGTGTGTTACATGGTAATTAATAGGATGAAACTTTATTAAGAAGCACTGATGTAACAGAACACACATTGTACTCAATTCCACTTATGTTAGTGTAGACACGTTCGCCAGTGTGTACAAGGCAGGGCTCAATGGATGCAGTTTTAGGACATTCTATTTTGTTTCATGTATTTTTATTTAAAAAAAATCAAAGACTTAATTGGCTATTGTAGACCCATTTCACACACTTAATGACAAGAGAAAATAAACGGAGAACTAAGAGCAGACACTTATACCCGACTTACTATATCTGACACATCTCAAGTCTTTACAATGTTATCATTTGAATCTACCTGCATGTCATTCTATAAATTATGGTATCATGTGCAGAAATTATGCCCCAGTAGTTTTTAAACCAATAAATATAGTCAAGCATAGACTCATTGGTATACAAGGAATAATATTGAAGATTCTTGAAGGGCCTAATTTATCCTTATGACTAATATAGCCTGCCTCTCAAATTAATATAACAGATATAGTCATATTTCTTATTGTCATAATGATTCCTTCAAACTTCACCTTTACAGTATATAAATATTTAGCATTTCCAACAGGGTACAATCTGTCTTCTCAAGCAATCCAGAGACTGTAGGGATTCAATCATTGCATCACTGTTGAAGGATCCAGTACAGACCCAACTCTGCACAGACCATGGTTCTTTCAATGAAGAAGCTTGAAGTTTACTCATTTAGTCCCTTAGTGCAAACCTGCTCTCAGAAAGGGCTAATTGATGACAATGAGTTTTGTCCTTCCAGGACCCTAGCAACTGAGTTTATGTTCATACCTAGTAACTGTTCCTTATTGCTTCTAGTCAATCTATCAGGAAAATTCTTTCAGAAGAATTCATAATTTCTCACAGAACCCTACAGAAAACCAAGATTTAGATGATCAGATTATTTTGAACTCTTATAGGCATGATCTATTCTAAGACTATGGTCAGGGTTACCCAGGAGACCCTGAAAATTATCACTGGTATCAAATCTCAGGTGATAGGAATGGTATTATTCCTACAAATTGACTTTGTTTTCTTTTATGGATAATTTCTGAATATAATGGGTATGGGCAAATAGCATCCCCTGGCTACAGTCTTATTTACAATGGTGCATGTGTTTACATTACATTCATGTAAATGCATGAATTCCTCAATGACCATTAATAAAGAATGGAACTTCTCTTAAGAACAGCCAGACAGAATGATATGGCATAAACTAAATCATAAGCAAAACTAAGCAAGACTAAACATCTAAAAAGGTATTAAACGACACATTATAAGCAAGGATGCATGGATTTCTCAGGTTTCCTGCTTGTTTTTTGACTTAACATAGATGGTCTATGACTTTATGATCTGGATTTTAAACTAAAAATCCATTCTCTTAATTAGATCCCTCAGTTTCCCTTGCAAACATGCTGTTTCACAAGGTGGAGTGGAGATGAAGGCACTAAGGGACCCAGATGCTAGAGAGGGAGCCACACTGTTTGCTGTTTTCCCTGCCAGGGGTCAGTCTTGCGTCATGTGATTGTTCTTGCTGTACCCTATTTTATTCCTTTAGAAAAGAAATTGTGCCCTCAATTCAAGACCTTCAAGACCCTCCTCACTGAAGGCTTCAACTTGTGAAAAAGGAAATTCAGTAGTAAACTGAACTGAGTATGCCACTGTTCAAAGACAATCATTTAGGGAAGTATTTTTCAAAGTTCAGATGAGGTAGCATGCATGCGTGCGTGCGTGTACACACACACACACACACACACACACACACACACACACACACACACCCCTGTTTTTCCATTATCACTGTGATAGGAGACCGCATCTCAAACTGGCAGAACTTGGTACTGGCACAGTCACCCCTGTGGTTTTGCTTTTGTTGACATACAAAGTGCAAGACTTAACAGGCCTAGAAGGCTTGGACCAAGCAAGGTTCCAGAAATCTGCTGAGACAGGCAATGTATGCAATGATTGTATTTCCTGCAAGGATACCCCAAGAGGACAGTGCGTGAGCACGTGAAGCTGAAATCACAAGTTGTATTGAAACTCCAGGTTGTTGAAGATACTGGGACTGGGGGATGCCCACTGAGAAAAGCTGCTGGCATAGAGGGAAGCTGTCCTCTGAAAGAAGCTGCTCATGCTGCAGTTGGCACAATGGGGGCGGGGAATGGGACTAATGAAGGCTATTGGAGCACTTATTTCTTTTGCTTCCTGACTGGAAACAATGTGGCCAGCTTTCCCCTCTATTGCTGCCAAACGTTCAGTACCATGATGGGCTGTCCAAGCATTCCTACTATGACAGGCTGTCTAACTAGGCCCTACTGTCCCCTCAAATATGAGCTGACTAACTTCTTCCTTCTCCGGTTGCTTTTACTGGGAATTTTGTCCCAACAATGAACAAGTTCATACAACAACTTGAGAATTAATGGAGAGCCGTTCTTTAATCTTTCTTAAGCCCTGTAATGTCCACCACTCTCATTTATCTTTTTACAGAGACCTGAAGTGAGAATGAAGAGAGAAGAGGCAAGCTCTGTATGTGTGTGTGTGTTCTCAGTCCTTGATGTAACCAAAAACTAATCATAGAACAATTCTGAGAAGTGAAGAGGCAGTTTTCAAGGTAAATGTGTTTCACAAAGTGATTGCTCCATGTACTGGTTTGTTTAAGGTTCAAATTTCCCTCAAATGGTACTACCTTGTGTGGGAAATGAAAGCAAGGAGACTAGCATTTTCCATCTTGTTCAAAGCATGCAGATCATGGATCCCATTTTTCCTTTCTCTGACTTAGGAGCTCGTCTTCTTATGCTCTCATATTTTTGGGTAATTTTCTCTGATTTTTAAGCTATGCTTTCCTTTCTTTCTTTTCTTTCTTCCTTTCTTCCTTTCTTTGTAGTTAGAGTTTTCCTGCCTGGCCCACAGTCAGGACAAATCTCTCTTACCCGCCAGTCCCACAGTCGCTCAGACCCAACCAATAAAACACACAGAAACTTACATTGTTTACAAACTGTATGGCCGTGGCAGGCTGCTTGTTATCTACCTTTTCTATCTTAAATTAACCCATTTCTGTTAGTCTATACTTTGCCACATGGCTTGTGGCTTACCAGTATCTTTACATCTTGGTTTTCATGGAGGCGGCTGGCGGTGTCTCCCCAGCCTTCTACTTCCCAGAATTCTCTTCTCTCTTGTCCCGCCTATACTTCCTGCCTGGCCACTGGCCAATCAGAACTTTATTTACACAGAGCGATATCCACAGCACTTCCCCCCACCCCGCGCTTTTTCTTAAGGAAGGTTTTAACTTTTACATAGTACAATTACATATAACAAAACAATTATCAAGCAAGAATTACAGTTACAATATTAAAGAAGATATCCTATCTATCTTATATAAAGTTTTATATCTAACTTATCTTGTATCATAACTGAGGAAATTATAACTATCTAGTCTTCAACCACATCAAAGACCTCAGAAGGATATAATATTACCTGAGAACCGGGAGAAGGATGTAAGCATTTTTCAGGAGTCTTTCAAGAGTAGACAGAGACAGCTGGCAGCCTGGACAGTCACCTAATGTTCCTTTGTAAAGTTGGGGCATTTGTCTTCAGCCCACAGGGCTAGAGTCTCTTGGTCACTTCTCTCAGTGTCCTGTAGAATGTCTGGCCGTTTCCTCTGCGAAGCAGGAACCTGAAGGACCATTTTGTCAAGCAAAGTTTAGTGGTCACCTTTCTATGGGTCCTGCATGTCCAGTCGATCCAGCAGTCCAGGCAAGAACACTTTCTTGCCCAAATGGCTATTTTTGCCAAGGTGAAGATAAACTCCATATGAAGTGTCTTCAATGCCCATCCTCCTCTCTGCTGCCAGGAGCAGACATGTCTCACTGTCCAGAAAGTCTAAATTTTAAATGTATTTTAAATGCCATATTCTGTAGGTCTTTGAAGTATTTGAAGATTACCTATCTATCTGAAATATGTCTATGTATATCTTCTAAGACTTAACTACGAGTATGTATATCTTCTAAGACTTGGCTACGAGTATGATTATCATAGATGACTAATTATTAATCTATTTTTAATTATCCATTTCAATTTAAAATGAGCTATACAAACCTTAAACACGATTAGAAATATACACACAGTATAACAAAATTAACTAAGTTTGTATCAATAGACTAAAATCTAAACCAATGTAAAACATTTTAAACAAGTTGTTGCTCTTTAGAAGTAAGTTCCCTAATCTACCCTTTCATCCTATTATATCTATATCATATTCCCCTTTCTTCTTTAGAAAGAGAGCTCATTTATAATCAACTTACTTTAAAGAAAAATATTGGTTTTTCTCTGTCCCACACCAGAGGGCTCTTCTGATTTGGGACACAAGAATCTCTTAACCTTTTCTTTTAATAATGTGCTTGGGTTTAGAGAAGGAGTGAGCCAATTTCATCTCCAAAGCCAGCTTGATAATTTTGGGAATGTGGGCGTAGTTTTTCTTACTACTTCCTGCTGGAGGGGGACACAAAGAAAATTTTAGGATTATGGAGTAGTCCGTGAGGGTAAACCTCTGAGCCAGTTGCCTTGAAACCATTCTGGATGTTGGATCATCTGGGCCATGGTGTCATCGGAGACCTTTCAGGTGGTCTTGGCTGATCAAACCTGATGTATCTTAACCTGGAACAAATCCACAGCCTCTGGCTTTCTGTGGAAACAAAAGCAGAGACTCTTTTCCAAAGCAACATATCCTTATATTCAAATTTCGAAGTCAAGGTACCTTTAAAATTTACATATTTGTTTAACTCAACAGCTTTTATGATCAAATCTTTTTCTGCAGTTAAAAATCCCAAAGACAAGACAAACCAGATTCTCTGTGTAATATCCATCTTTGTAAGACTGAAACACCACTGTGGCTGCTGGCTCCGCCCACCTCAGCTTCCCAACATGGCGGTGGTACAGTTTACCGCCAGCTCTGGGTCTGCAGCCATGTGTACCATCAACTATCAGAAGCAGTTCTATCAAAGCAGTGCATAGCCCAGAAACTTTTTTTTTAAACTAGCAAAGGCTAAATCTACCATGCAGCAGAGTAAAGTGCCGCTTGTAGATTCCTCATTCCTGCCACACTGCAGGTCAGACGCACACGCCAGAAACCTGCCACAGTAGCTCAAACTGGCAGGCTGCTGCTAACTTGAGAGAGACAATTAGGAAGCTGTTTTTAGCTCCATCTTAGAATCTTTTTTTCAGGTTTTAGGTGGAAAGTCTTGCCCCACGTTGGGCGCCATTTTTAGTAGAGTTTCCTGCCTGGCCCACAGTCAGGACAAATCTCTCTTACCCGCCAGTCCCACAGTCGCTCAAACCCAACCAAGAAAGCACACAGAAACTTACATTGTTTACAAACTGTATGGCCGTGGCAGGCTGCTTGTTATCTACCTTTTCTATCTTATATTAACCCATTTCTGTTAGTCTATACTTTGCCACATGGCTTGTGGCTTACCAGTGTTTTACATGTTGCTTGTCATGGCGGCGGCTGGCGGTGTCTCCCCAGCCTTCTACTTCCCAGAATTCTCTTCTCTCTTGTCCCGCCTATACTTCCTGCCTGGCCACTGGCCAATCAGAACTTTATTTACTCAGAGCGATATCCACAGCATTTCTTCCTTCCTTCCTTCCTTCCTTCCTTCTTTCCTTCCTTCCTTCTTTCTTTCTTTCTTTCTTTCTTTCTTTCTTTCTTTCTTTCTTTCTTTCTTTCTTTCTTTCTTTCTTTCTTTCTTCCTGAGACAGGGTTTCTCTGTGTAGCGTTGCCCCTTTCCTAGAACTCACTTGGTAGCCCAGGCTGGCCTCGAACTCACAGAGATCTGCCTGGCTCTGCCTCCAGAGTACTGGGATTAAAGGTGTGTGCCACCACCACCCAGCATTTTTCTTAACTTATTATTTAATAAAGTTGTTTTATCATTAGTCATAAACTCATAGTATTTTGCTAGTGCCTTTTTCTGTAGCCTTGGGCAGCTTAGAAACATGACTTTATAGCACTGTGTTCTGAATAGTAAAATAGCATTTCCTACTACAAATTTTCAAACATTATATTCTGCCCTTCATCGATGCTTCTATAACATGCCTCACCTGAATATGAAGTAACTAAAAGGATTGTGAATGAGAGGAATTCCAAGGCTAGCTCAGAATTTCCTTTAAAGAAAAAACAGGCCACTAAATCACCATGTAGGCATCAGTCTTTGCAGACACTGCAAAAACAAACCTGCAAAATTTCACTCAACACCATTTATAAGTGTGGGAGAGAAGGCACATGATAGTATTTTCCCCATGTGATATTTAGGTTTTCTATCAACATTTCTATATTGATAAACATTGAATATTTCAAAATAAAGAAGGGAAAGAAAATGTTTAGCATGAGTAAGCCACACTGGGAGCCAAGCTAGACGCCGAGGATATAGTACCCAGCAAGCCAGGAGTGCATTCCTGAGTTGGAGAGGGCAGGGCTGCACAAAGTTCTTCACCATTATACAAATGCAGCTTTCAAAACCACTTACAAAAAAGAACTATGGAGCTATGTGAACATAAAACAAGAAACAATCATTATCCCTAGGTCTCTGAGGAGGAAGTGGTATTTAATTTAAAGGCCAGACCATAAATTAATCAGACAAAGAGGGCTAGAGATGGGTGTAGGAGCCCAGTGAACCAAGCATAGGGAGTGGGTTTGTAAATAATCAAAGCTACTATGTAGCTCACAGTGAGCATGAGAACTCCAGCTGGGAAGTGACAGCCAGGGGCTCGGTCTGGCCGGCCACAGAAGTCTCGTTGTATATGTAGGGGCATCCTGATAGAGTTTTAAGGAAGGCGATGTGTTCAGATTTGCTTTTGTAAAGCATTAATCTGGAGAAGGGGTTGGGAAGCAGTGGATGTGATGGTGAGTTGGGAGACCAGTTCAGCTGTAAGGTGAGGGAGGGTCATGGCCTTCCCGTGAGGTGGTAAAGCTCAATGGGCAGTCTTTCTCACATGATGCCCTAAGTTTGGCTGTTCAGGAGGCTGGCTAAGTGCCCCACACTTGAAATCCCATGAGGGACATTTAGTTCAGGGAGAAAGATGCACTTCATTATTAGTCTTCACAAGAAAGAGTCACTTTTGGATACTTTACAGAGGTGTCTTCATATTTTTGGATGATTTTCAGACAATTTTTTCCTTTAGATGTGTTTTAAGTTCTAATTTACATAATTTTTGGTGAAGAAGCATTAAGAGTGGATTTGTCAAATGTAATTTTTGCTTATTGTCTTCACATAATATTTGCATTATTAGCATATGCTAATTATGTAGCTGAAGTTCTACAGATGACTTCTCCATCAAATGATTGTAATTTTATATCTCAGGTTACAGCCTATGGCCATCGTGATTCTATATCTCAGTCAATTATTATGGAAAATATTATATGATGTTTGAGATGTCTGGGAAGGAAATAAGTAGGACAAGTCTGAAGCTTAATATACCATGCAAAAGATTTAAAAATACATTTTGACTTATAGCCAAGACATTAGAATATCGTGTTTAAGAAAGGTAAGAGAAACAGGTATTTTGTCATAGTAATGATTTTTCCAAAAAGCATATGGCTCTTAAGGAATACAAAAATTCTTAAAAAAAAAAAAAAAAAAAACAAGAACAAAAAACCTAGTTGGGCAGGCTAACCTACAAATGGGCAAAAAGAGCAGAGACTCTGTTCTTTTTGTTGTTGTTGTTTTTTTTTTTTTTTTTTTCAGAGCTGAGGACCGAACCCAGGGCCTTGTACTTGCTAGGCAAGTGCTCTAACACTGAACTAAATCCCCAACCGAGACTCTGTTCTTAAGGATGTTTTCTGATAAAAAGTTACAAATGTGAAATTTGAAAACTGTATAGTATATCATGAAGAAGGTTTACTGTGCACTGGTCACTTAGTGGTGTGTGATGAGTGAGACATTACACTCATACATAACCCTAGAAAGTTCCCAAGAGATAAAAGAATCCTTGCTCTGACAATGTGGTTTCTGAAGCAGGTTGTGTAGGGCTGACAGAATCCTGAGTATACACAATCCACTGATATCAGAGCTGTGGAGCCTTGAAATGCCATCTACCCTGGGTTCTATACCCTAGATACCATGTGATGCACTGGACATGACCTTGAAAGGCTGCTGCAGGCTGCAGGAATATATCATAAGAACTCAGCTGGTTATAGCAAAGTCGCTACCTGGAGGAATCAGGGAATTCCTCCAGAGGAAGCCAAATCCCAAGGAGGTTTTGGTGTTACTTGACTTGTTATATATCAGCTGTATTCTGTTATGAAAATCATGTGTGCCTTCATAGTTTTCCCAATTGACTTTTCCCTAGAAGGGCTAACAGTGTGGACTGATCACTCTCTGGACATACACATTCCAGGTATTTGGAGAACAGCCTTAGGAAAGGCTTTCTTTGGAATCAGATATCTCCCTTAGCCACTTTCAAGGACTACAGGAAACACCTCCCAGGTGGGCGCCCAACTTTCAAGGACTAACAGTGATAGCAGCCCACATACAAGTCTCCTGACTTAAGGTAAATTCCAGAAGGGGACACTGCCTAGGACAGGTGGACATTAAGAAATAGCTTTACACAATTTAGCTCGGACCCTCCCTTTCTATACTGGGACTTCCAGGACAGAGGAGAGCGAAGAGAAAAGAGAATGGAAGAACTAGATGGGTAAGAACTTGAGAGGAACAAACTGAGATGGGGAAGACCTAGATTGAAGGGCTAGAAGAGAGTACTAGAGGAACGAGATGGGAAAGGAGGAAGAGCCAGATGGGGAAGAACAAGATGAGGAAGAACAAGATGAGAGAGAAGGAGATGGGAGAGGAACTGATAAGGGAAAGAACTAGATGGATGAGAACCTAGAAGGGACAGAACTAGATGAAGGAATTAAGATAGAACCCAGAGGGGACACTAGATAAATATAGAGAGAAATCAGGCAAGAAAGGAGCTAAACATGAGAGCAGAATAGAAGCTGTGTAGAGAGAAAACTATCACAGAATAACAAAGTGTATGAACTAAGGAGTTTCGTGTACATAGACTCATTTCTTTTCATCAAAGATTAATTATCAGCTAGTTGTAGATTCTTCCTGGACCCTGGGAGGGGACTATCGAGGGGCTAGACCCCCATAGTCCTCGATAAAAGGTATCCCACAACCATGAAGCAGGGGAACAAAAGCCTACTTGTCCTGGGAAGGTCTTACCATCTTAAGACAGGGCATTCTGTAGGAGGGACAGGCAAAATCTGGGACAATTTTAGATAGCTCTCACTATATTGGGATATGGGTTTCCTGGAAACCTCCTGGTTGTTCTTGAGAACTGTGTGCCAGGAATGGTTAAAGCCAAAGCCACCCAGAGAACTATCCTGCTTACATAGTGAAGTGAAACTATCATTTCTCATCCTATCAGCCCCACAGAAGGGCTTCCAGACTCCTTTCCAGGCTCCTTTTTGCTATGTTAGTTTATTTGTATGTATGTAAGACTTCACTAACACTCTATTTAATGCCCTTTGGGGAAATGTCATAGAGAGCACACTTCATAATCTTATTAGCAGATTGACAAATACAGTTGTGAGTAACATAAGAGGCTATGATAAATTACTTTTTATGTCTTTCTTTTTACTGTTTTCTAATATACATAGAAACCAAGAAGATTTTTACCAGATTTTAGCAGTTAGCCATGTTTACCCAGTCTTCTTTCACTATACCTTGAAAAGATAAATATGTGCTTAAAGTGTTTTTTTAAAAGCTTGGGATGTTAAATTATAAACATCATTTCACTGATAAATACTTCTGAATGTACCTCTGAAAAATGTTATTTTTTGTATAAGTAAATACTACATTCATGTCCAAAATGTTAATTCCTTGATACATTAAATATTAGTCTTATATTCATATATTCCAAACTGCCTAAATAAATATCCCTTTTACAGTTGGTTTGTTTTAAGTAGAAGCCAAATACTATGTTTGGTTATCCTATTTCTTAAATCCCATTTATTTTCCAATAAGCTCCCAGTCTCCTATTTCTTGCATACTTGACTTGAGAAAAAAAACCCACAAACCTGACATTATAAAGCTAGTTCTTCTGAATTAAAATATTCATTTCTAAAGGTTCATAGGGCTCTAGAAGCTTTTGAAACTTACAAAACTCAGAGGACCCTCCCTCCCCAAGGTTTTGTAAGCTATGCTAGGGGTTGGCTTTTTGATGAAACAGTTGCCTGTTATAACTGCCCCTGTAAAAATTAGAAATTTCTAGTGGGTTCACCAGGCTAGACTTGCATAGACTCATCATTGGTCCATCCCAGTGTCCTATCTAGTGTAAACAGGCTTTTGCTCACATCTCCTAAGAAACTCATGCAGCACCTGGTTATTTTTGCCCCTGATTTTCCCTACACTCTTTAAAAAAGGCTTTCTTTTCTTTCTTTTTGTTTGTTACATGTTTGGTGTATGTCTACATGAGTGTTTTGGTGCTCCTATCCATGTATGTTCAGGTGGAGGCCAGAGGAGGATATCTTACTCTCCACCTTATTCTCTTTAATTAGGGTTTCTCACCAATGTTTCCATTTTGGGGATGCTGGCTGGCCAGAAGCACCTGGCATTCACTGGTCTGCACCCCCAGTGCTGAGCTCTTGGGCACATTCAGTCATCCCTAGCATTTTTATGTGTGTGCTGGAGACTGAAGCTCAGGTGCTCATGCTTGCACAGCAAGTGCTCTTGCTCATTCTAGCTGACTCCCAAGTTCTCAGTCTGATATATTGATCCTTCATGTTTTTCATTTTAATTCTTATGCTTCCTGAAAACTAACAGTTGTATCAGAAGACTCGACTGAAGCCTGGCTCCATTTTCGCTTGTTAAGGATGCCTGGCAGTTGGAGCTGTTCATGAGCTCTCATCATGCTCTAGTTGCTCACAGGTAGTCAATCGACACTGTCAGCTCTGAGGTTGAAGGGAGTGGCCGAGTGTGTGCTTTGCTTGTCTACTTTCATTGTGAAGACCGTCACACTGAAGTCAGTGATGATTCCGCTGCCAGTCGTTGGCCAGTGTTAGTCCCTTCAGGTTGCTCTCTGCGTCCCTTTGACCTGATTGCATTTATAATGTTTTTTCCCCTTGTTTTGGGGAGAGATTAAAACTGTTTCTGCTGTTGTGGGTTCTTGTGCTAGAAGTAGGAGCAGCTATTTCTCCTTATTGTCCTGGTACAAGTTAGAAGAAAATTTCACCAAAATTTACATGTTTATTACATGTTTAAGTTTCTTTAAAACTTTCTGTTTTATACGTATTTGGGGATCAATCTATGTTTTAATAATTTTGTAAGGATTGACATTATGAATTACCTTATAGTCACAACAATAATTCCTAGTGTTGGTTCTTTATAACAGTAATGCATATTGCTACATTCCTCCCATAGATTACAATAATTTATGAAATTATTCTATAATCCTGTCAACTTGATGTTATTTTTTTCATGACTTAAAAAAAGATGAATATTATCTTATTTTACTTTGCTTTTGACTGATTAATAATATGAATGTTTTTGTTGTTGTTGAAACTGAGGCAAGATTTTTAGTTTTGTAAGTCTTATGGTGCATCCCTGCCAGTGTCTGTTATTCCTGCCCATCCTTTACATTCATCTGTGAACCTGTTTATCATCCATGTCTGTGTGTTCATCATCCACCTCTATGTGTTCATCATCCATCTGTGTGTTCATCATCCATCTCCAAGTGTTCATAATCATCTCTATGTGTTCATTATCTTCTCTATGTGTTCATCATCCACCTATGTGTTTATCATCCATCTCTATGTGTTTATCATCCATCTTTATGTGTTCATCATCCACCTATGTGTGTTCATCATCCACTTCTATGTGTTCATCATCTACCTCTGTGTGTTCATCATCCATCTCTGTGTGTTCATAATCAATCTCTGTGTGTTCATCATCAATCTCTGTGTATTCATCATCCATCTGTGTGTTCATCATCCACCTCTGTGTGTTCATCATCTATCTCTGTGTGTTCATAATCAATCTCTCTGTGTTCATCATCCATCTGTGTGTTCATCATCCATCTCTATGTGTTCATCATCCACCTCTGTGTGTTCATCATCCACTTCTATGTGTTCATCATCTACCTCTGTGTGTTCATCATCCATCTCTGTGTGTTCATAATCAATCTCTGTGTGTTCATCATCAATCTCTGTGTATTCATCATCCATCTGTGTGTTCATCATCCACCTCTGTGTGTTCATCATCTATCTCTGTGTTCAACATTCATCTGTGTGTTCATCATCCACCTCTGTGTGTTCATCATTCACCTCTATGTGTTGATCATTCACTTCTATGTGTTGATCATCCAACTCTATGTGCTGATTCCTATGTATCTCTGTACTTAATTCCCATTCTCCCAGTGTCATACTATGTTTTATCATATATCTTCTTTTCCAGAAAAGTTTATTCATATATATTTATTATGTTGTGTATTCTATTCTATTTTTCACTTTGATTATTAAACATTAAAAGCTTAAGCCTTATTATTACTATAGTAAATCCTTTGTTCTTAACACTGCAAACTCATCAATGGTGTGTCATGTTGCCTATTCTTGCCTGTGGGTTGATTTTCAGAATATCTTCAATTTCTCACCAACCATACATAAAAGGCACAAAGACAGTCTAGTTCATATTATATATAGGTCTTTGTGTGAAATTTTCCCTGGAATTCTGATTGTGTGCTGGCAATTGCTTGATTAAATGATGCCACATGGTTTCTTTCTGTAAGGAGTACAGGTAATTTATTCATACAGATATATATCCTTAGCAACTCTTGATGTTGTAACTTGCTCAAATGTGTATTGTTTCACTGCTGCAATTTCCAATTTCTATATAACAATTAATTTTTCAGCATTTGAACTATGTACTAGTTTTGGATATGTATCTGAATGTGTGTGTATATTTAAGTGCTTGTTCATAGCTGCTGTGTTTTGTAAAAATAATTTTGAAAGATCATTATTGTTTCTCCCAGTTCTTTCCAAGCTCTACCATATTAAAATTTGTAGCTATTATTTATATATACTTTTTCCTTGATCTGTAGTCTCAGATTTTCAAACACATCAACCAGTTTACCAAGTTCTGCAAGCCCTAGTTTCTATATCTCTTACAGCCTCTCCTAAACTTGTTTCTGTTTTAAGTTTAATACTTTCTCAAAAATAGCTTTAGTGTGGAATCTTGTTGGTTTATCTTCTGAGTCTAATGCAGGAAAACACATTCTTATTGGGCACCTACTGATATAGACTATCATCCTAGTAGGAATTATGTTTCTCTCTCTCTCTCTCTCTCTCTCTCTCTCTCCCCACATCTGTGTTGGCAATAGGAAGAGTTGCCAGTGGTTTAAAAGGCAAAAGCATAGGAAAGGATCAACCAAAGACAATGTTTCCAGTTCCCTCTAATGCACTCCATCATTGTTTCTCCAGCTGCTCCAAGTCTCAAGCCATAGGTAGCTCCTCCACCCAGCTTGGCCTTCAAGTGAGCTTGAGTTTGTCTCTGCAATAACCTCCCTCTACAGTTATCCCAGAACTAACTTTCCAAAAGAAGACAGAAACTCTGTGTTAAGTTGCCATATGGACAGGAAGCAGAAGTTTCTTACATGTTGAGTAAATATTTTTCACAAACTGATGTCCTGTTTTGTAAGGCATCTGTTCATTCTTTTGCCTATTTATCCTCCAGGGTCTGATTTATACAAGCTCTACTATGAATATTGTCATGTTTCATGCTATTTTAACATAAATATTTATAATATGGATATTAAAAATCACCTGATTTTTATTTGTCCTTTGTATACAGCTAGTAAATTAGGAAATACTTACCTATCAATCATTATAATTTTTATGATATTCACCATTACTTATATTCAGTATTACTTTGAATCTTAAACAGTTCTAGAATTCAGAAGAGGTCAAGGGCATTTGAATTGTTTGAATATATGATATATAAATGTATACTATATATAGTATATTTATATACACACACATAATAAATATAAAAAGCATGTGTATCAACAACTGATAACTAGACAATAAATCCTAACAGCAAATTATTACTTATAAAAATTGAAAAGATTAAAAAAGAAGTTCTCTGATGAAAATTGGGCTAAGTACCAATCTGGTCACAGGACATGGCTATTAGGGTCTGCAGAACATCCCACAAAACAAAGACCACCACTCACATACACAATCAACAAGAGCATTGTTTATTCCAGCATGCTGGGGTCAGCCAGCCAGACAGCAGAATGGCTACAACCTGAATAGAGCTTGCAGGGTCCTTTAATAGACAATCAGGAATGGATGAGGTCATCCTGAACCTGATTGGCTGGGGCTCCTCTTCCTGCTTTAACAGGGTGCAGAAACAGAAATTGAAACTAATGTAAAACTTAGGTATATGGGAAGCTGGGGCCAGGAGAAGCCTATCCATGATGCTGCTGTGGCTCCTCAATGACCAGATCAGGCTACATATCTGCTATTAGTAAGAGTCTAAGCTGGGGTCTTTCTTCTAGATTCCCTGTGCTAGGTTTCTAGCTCACCCCAAAGTGCCCTGCAGCGCCCTCTTTCCAGTAATCTCTTTCAGTACTCTCCCCTCTGTTCACTGCCATGGATCATCATGTTCCGTTCCCATTCCAACCTGCCATCAGTCCACTCATGAAATCTCTTCCATTTCTCCTTTCCAGGGAGTTCTGGGTATCCCTCCATGAACCCTCCTTGTTATCATGCTTCTGGGGCATGTAACATCATTATCCTTTATTTTACAGCTAATATCCACTTATGAGTGAGTACATACTATGTTTGTTTTTCTTTTTTGGTCTGGCTTACCTCACTCAGGTTGATTTTTTTCTAGTTCCATCCACTTGCCTACAAATTTCCTGGGCTTCATTCAGCGACTGATGGAAACAGATGCAGACCCACAACCAAACATTAGGGGTAGTTCAGAGAATCTGGGCAAAGAGGATAAAGGATTGTAGGAGCCAAAGGGGTCAAGGACACCACAAGAAAACTCACAAAATCAATTAACCTGGGCTCATAGAGACTGAACTGACAACTAGGGAGCCTGCATGGGACTGATCTAGGCACTCTGCACATGTATTATATGTGTTACAGTTGTGTAGCTTGGTCCTCTAGTGGGATTCCTAACAGTGGGATCAACAGCTGTCTACAATGTTTATACTGGCTTTTGGGACCTGGTTCTTTATACTGGGTCACCTCACCCAGCCTTAATACATGGGGAGGTGTATAGTCTTACTGAAACTTGATATGCCATGTTTTGTTGATATTCATGGGAGACCTGCCCTTTCCTAAACAGAGAAGGAGGAATAGATTTAGGGGATGGGAACAGGGGTAGGGTGGGGGAGTAAGCGAGAGGAGAGGATGAGGGGAAACTGTGTCAGCATGTAAAATAAATAAATAAATAAACAAACAAACAATAAATAAATTTTTGACACTTTCAGTTGGAATTCTTTTAATATTTAAATACAAAAAGTGAGCACTGACTTCTTTTTTTACACAACACACAGATCTCTAATAGCCATATTGCAGAGGAAATGGGCGCCTGCTCTGTTCTCAGTCCCCACCTGGCTAAAGTGACGGCCAGCCTCCCTTCTTTCCAACATACAGTGATTCCTGGGGACTGTTTTTAATGGCAGCTGTAATGGATTTTTGGGTTTTGTCGGCTTCACATTGCTTACATGTCCCAGACATTTCCATTCTTTAAAAAAAAGTCCTTAATGGTCAGGTGTGCTTACTTCTTCCCCATAAGGGGTCTGTGAGAACTTCAATAGGAGCAATTGTCTAAAGGGATGACGTGTGTACCCTTCCCACGGCTGTACTCTACATCAGATTGAGGACAGGAAGTGAGTGAGAGCATTATGAAGAGCACAGGTGCAAGTGGAGTCTCTCCATGAGAAACGGAGAAAGTTCCCACCAGATAGGTTTAAATAGATCGATGTGCTGAAGTTAAAAAAAAAAAGACTAAAAAGTCCAAACAACCAGCAGTTCAAACACGACTGAATTTCAAAGTTCTCCCACCAGGACAAATGCCGAAGTAACAATTAGATCTTTCCGGGAAGTGGAGGTCGAGCCCCTGGCATTCCTCCTGAGAGCCCCGTGTTAGGCCCCCAAAGTATCTGCTGCTGTTGCTCCATTTGCAACGTCTCTGTCGCAAAGACAACAGGAAGAACCAGGATCATAAAGGAAGTGGTCCAGCCGGGCGGTGGTGGCGCCCGCCTGTAATCCCAGCACTCGGGAGGCAGAGGCAAGTGGATCTCTGTGAGTTCGAGGCCAACCTGGTCTACAAAGCAAGTTCCAGGACAGCCTTCAAAGCTAGAGAAACCTTGTCTCGAAAAACCAAAAAATAAAAAATAAATAAAAATAAAATAAAAAATAAAAATAAATAAATAAATAATAAATAAATAAAAGAAGTGGTCCCAACCCGCAAATCTGCCCTGGAAAATCTGTACATCTTCTGAGCCACGAAGAGCGAGAGATTAAAGACTCCGGCGGCAGACCGGACCCTCTGCGGAAACATGTCCATCAGACCCCAGAGTCTCTCAAACAGGGTCTCATCTAGCTCATCATCGCCGTCGTCGTCCTCTTCCAGCTCCTCCTCAGTCTTCTCCGCCTCGGCTTTCGGGAGCAGTTCGTCTGGGGACCGAGGCTCCCCAGCACCGGCTGCAGCAACGGCGGCGACCATGGTTGTAGGACCAATAAATGTATGTAACTTTTAAAAAAGGAGCTTCTAAGAACTTGTTGCAATAATACAAGTCTTGGATCTGGAATGCATTCCATAGGCTCATGTGTTAAATGTTTGTTTAACTTGGCTGTTTTGGGTCATGGTGGAATTCCTTTGAAGGGGATTATCTGACCCCCATCTTCTCCTCTTCCCTCTCTTTGCTCATTTTCTCACAATTATGTGATTGGTTTTACTCTACTCCATGCTCCCCAATATGATAAGCTGTTTCCCCACAGTCCCCAAACACTAGGGCCACCAGTCACTTTCCTCCTTGTGATCAGACTGTCTCAGGTGTTGTTAGAATGACAGAAAGCTGACAAGTTCTTAGTAGGTGAGTTTACATATTATTTAGCCTCTTCAAGTCTCAATTTTAAAAATCTGCTAAATGATCATGATGATGCAATTGAAAGTAGACTTCTTAAAAACATTTTAAATACTTTAAATTTAAGAATAATCTCATATGTGAAATGCAGAGTAGTGACACAGAAGGAAATTGCTAACTATTTGGAGAAGAGGAGGAGGTAACAGGACTTTTAAATTATTGTGTCTTGGGTTGGGGATTTAGCTCAGTGGTAGAGTGCTTGCCTAGCAAGCACAAGGCCCTGGGTTCGATCCTCAGCTCAAAAAAAAAAAGAAAAATTATTGTGTGTTCATCCTGTGAAGAACTGTAGAATACCTAGGAAGAATAAAAAAAGACCTCTCACCGGGCGGTGGTGGCGCACGCCTTTAATCCCAGCACTCAGGAGGCAGAGCCAGGCAGATCTTTGTGAGTTCGAGGCCAGCCTGGGCTACCAAGTGAGTTTCAGGAAGCAAAGCTGCACAGAGAAACCCTGTCTCGAAAAAACCTAAATAAATAAATAAATAAATAAATAAGCAAATAAATAAATAAATAAAAATAAAAAAAGACCTCTCAAAATGTTCTGATTAACCAGTGGGAGAAAGTGATAGGACAATACATATATGCTTTCAATGGTTCTAGGCTCAGATATTGTATTCAAATACTATTCTGATTTCCATGGTAGCATCCAGGATTAGAGAAGTTCATATACACACACTGCTCCCATAGCTGTATAACACCAATGTTTAAACTTTTCATTGGTAAAAAGGTAAATCAAGAACCAACATTCTGGTATGGTTAAAATATGTTTAGCTACTAGTAACAGAAACTCAATAGTGATTAAACTGAGAGAAATTCTTTTTTTTTAGACAAGCAACAATTTGTAGGTCTGTAATAACTGGGATTGTAGCTCTGCTTCATTCAGTATTTCAGAGGTGAGCCGTACCCTTCCTGCCAATGAATGCTTAGATGCTACCATCCTTTGCCAAGCCCGCCATGCTCACCACCTTGGTTATGTTCTAAGCAACTGGATTATGGTATGGAGATTTAAAAAAGAACACTTCCACTTAGGAACATACTATAGAGATAATACCAGCCACTTCTCTTTTCTCCAAAGCACGTCTTTAATCAAAAGACTTACTTACTACTAAGGTACCTATAATCTCAGCAATCAGGAAGTGGAGGAGAATTGTAGTTTTGGGGCCAGTCAAGTCTGCAAAAATTTTGAGAGACTGCCTCAAATAGTTCTCTTATTGCTATCAGCGATAAGAGGAGCTTGAATCTCCATTCTGTATGGTCAAATACTAAGTTGGAATTTGGTTTTTAATTCTCTGAGAAATAGAAGATGAACACTAAGAGGGGGCTATTATTAGCAGTTTCTGAACATTAGTTCCTTGTGTGCTGGATTGCACTTCTGATCAAATCCCAAACTGTCATTTTTTCATTTGATTTTGATGTCACCTCCTGTTCCCTGTTAGTCCCAGGGGCTGAACACAAGGACGTGGACTTTCTCGGCTAGCACTCTACCACTGAATAGTATTTGCAGGTGTTTCCCTCCCTTTCCTTTCTTTTCATTTTCTTACCTTTTGTCTTTTAGTTTGAGACAGGATTTTGCTAAAATCCCAAGCTATCATTGAACTCACTTTGTAGCTCAGGCTTCTGACTCCCAAATGCTGGGGTCACAGGCATGTGCCACCATGCCCAGATGAATCTTTTTTCTTTTATGTATAGTTAGATTATTGTATTGTTTAAACAGTTACAAATTTCTGAAATGAATATGAATTTCCAGAGAACTTTATTATTCATGTTTGCATAAGCCATCTGTATGAGTTAGGGTTTCTATGACTGTGACGAAACACCAGGACCAAAAAGCAAGTTAAGGAGGAAAGGGTTTATTAGACTTACACTTCAGCATTGCTATTCATCAGTGACGTCAGTCAGGACAGGAACTCAAACAGGGCAGGGTCCTGGGGACAGGAGATGGATGATACAGAGGCCATGGAGGGGAGCTGCTTACTGGCTTTCTTCCCCTGGCCCACTCAGCCCACCTGTTTATAGAACCCAGGACCAGCAGCCCAGGGATGGCACCTCCCACCATGGGCTGGGCCCTCCCTCATTGATCACAAAATGAGAAAATGCCTTACAGCTGGATCTCACAGAGGCATTTCCTCAACTAAGGCTCCTTCCTCTGATGACTCTAGCTTGTGTCAAGTTGACACACAAAACCAGCCAGTACATCATCTATAATTATTTATAAAAACATGAAGTGATCACTCAGATTGTGCTCCACAAGCTGCAAGGTAGATCCATTATACGACCTTTTTAAGGAAAGAAACCAAGTCCACAATTATTGGGTAGAAAGTGAAAAAAAAAATCAATCAAACAATCAGAGAAACCCTACATTTCAATTACAGAACACATTTGAATATCTGTTGAATGTCTGCTGTATTTTCACAGGTTGGGTGAGACACTACTGTTAAAATAGTGAGCACAGGTTGCTTTGTCTCTGCCTGTATGAAAGGGAGCAATGAGTAAATAACTAATCGTAGAAATAAGTGTGAGATCGGGACTAATTCCTGTGAAGAAAGTTAAATGGTGCCATGAGAATGAAAACCAGACACACTCAGCCAGGGGATGAGACCACAGAAGTGACAATTTAGCTGTGAGCAGCAAGATGGACACTTTGCAGAGCAGGCTTCTTAAGGAGCCTCCTTGCCGCCCTTCATTCTGCCCCTCTCCTCTTCTGATCTACTTTCTGATCCCTTATAGTCTCCATCTTCTTTCTCTCTTTTGTCTTCCCCTCCCACCTTGGATTCTTCTTTCATCCTTCTGTGAATCTTTCCTTATTATGTGCCCATGGAGTTCATTCATTTCATGTCAGTCAGCTACTTCTGGGCATGTGGCCTGCTCTGGACTGTAGTTACTATATCCTGGGACAGTCCACTAGAGAAAACTGATTTTTCTCAATAAGCATCAATTGCAGATGCTGACAGATAGCTTCTTGGTTAGGGTGGGACTTTGTATCCACTCTCCCCAGTGCTGGGACCCATCTGGTTGAATTTGTGCTGGTTCCATGCATGCTACCACAGTCCTGAGTCCACCGTGTCTGTCTTGATGGCAGCAGAGAACTGTGGGGAAATTAGATCTGTAGTGAAGGACAAATGTTACCTGAGGATATTTTAAAGAGTTTTACAAACTGGAAAGACAGCTTCTAGAAAGAAGAAACAGCGTATAAAGTGTCTCTGAGAGTCTGGTGAGAGGCCTCAGTGGTTAAGAGCGTTGAGGAAAGAAATGGTTTCTTCTCACTTCCCTAATTATATCAAATAACAACAACGTCACTACCACTACCATTGATAACTAATTTGTTCTCTGATGGGCATTTGGTTGCATTTTATTTCACCCTAAAATCTTGCCCTCACGTGCTGTAGGAACCTGGGGATGATCACAGTCGACTGAGCACAGGGGGATTGATACATAGGCAATGACCATGTCAGCTTGTTCCTGTCTGCCACAGCCACACAGTTATCACTTCACATAACAGAGAAGGCAGCAGCCAATCCTGGCTCCAGATGGCACGAGTATCTTACAGGCTGCCAGGCCTCTTTTATTTTAGAGTTTTAGAATCCAGTGATAACCTCTGTTGATAACAAAGGGTAGACTATGACAAATAGAGCGGCCACATTTCAACACGCCACTCTGGTTGGAGCTGTGACCCTTTCCTTCAAGTCAGCATGGTTAGGCTCTATGGTACGTGTCATATGATAACGTGCTATTATCAGTGGGGTAAGGGGAGAATTACAGACTGATAGAGTCATTTGTTAAAGAGGGTTTGCTTCATTTACTTTTTGGTCTGCAAAAGTCAAGTATTGAAATTGTTTTTCCGTCTCCTGTGAGGGATCTGCAGGCTCCGGAGCGGCGCACTACCTCAGCGGAAAACGAAGCTCTTGTGGTGTCAGAGAGCACGTCATCGTTCTTAGTCAGAGGATGCTTTGGAAGCAGTCTTAGGAGACTGCTGTCAATGCTCTTTACTTGCCGATTTTCTAAAGAGCGGTTGATGTGAATTTAAACAACAAATTAAAATTGTTTGAAAATGCTAGAGCAGCTATTCTTGCATCTAATGAAGACACATTTTGAAAGAGGGAGAGAAAAGATAAAGCAATGTTTTCAAGTTTCAGGTATTAAAAAAAAAAGTACTGTGTGATTCAGAGACTTCTGCACATGCAGACATCTGTGGTCCAATCTCAGCTTCTGTTCTATTCTATTTGTGACGTTGGGTAAATGGCTCAGCTTTTTAAAATTAAGATTTGAATAGATGTCCTTTTCCTTCCTGTGTTTTACCATACAATGTCAACTTGACTGGCTGTAGGGACACCAGATCTGTGGTTCCAGACTGAGGTTTAGATCTGTAGGCAGAACCAAACAGGTATTTCTCACTAATGTGGGTGAACCTTGTCTAGCCCACCAAAGGCATGGGTATGAAAGAAGGTGGCCCTCTTGTAAGTAAGAATGAGTGTCTTGCTGCCTGATGTGTTGGGAAGTTGATTTTGTCTTGCCATCATCTTTATGTGGAATCACTAGCTTTTCCTTAATGATCCCTGGAATCTGCAGATCTCTGGGACCCATCAGGCTTCATTACTGTGTCACCAGTTCCTAAGAGACCATCTCTGTCTCTCTGTATTCTTTTCATTGGTGACATTTTAGTAGAGAACTGAATACTACATATGCTGGTGGCTTTCAGCACTTACTTTGTAAATGAAGACTACCTCTTTGTGGATGCCATGGAGGTTATTTTGTAAAGCTTCCTTGTGTTTCTTCTCACTGAATATCCCCCCCATTCTTTAAGGAAAGGATGGCGATGCATCTCAGAGAGTTTTACTGTATCACACAGGTATCCAACTTCCTGGAGCCACTTTTGAACATAAGCACAGCAAGCATAATTAACAACTCTTGATATAAAATTAGAGGTCAAAAATTATACGGTCCCTCAATTTCCTGTCATTTTACTACATTTATAAAACATTTTGGGATTACATTTTATTCCATTGTCATCAACTTTATTGCATTTAGGCTTTTCCTGGCTGATGCAGTCTCATCCCAGGAAGAACCTCTTGCTTGGAAATTGGCCAGGTACACAGCTTGGAGTACAGAGTCTCTTTCTTCTTTGCAGGAAGCTGCCAACTGACATGTCTTAGTTTACATTTCTGGAGAACATCAGCAGGAATGTGGGTCTTTGTGTTCATGCAGAAGATGTTGGCACAGGTAAGGTGTATAGAATACTTCAGTGCCAAGAAAGTAAAAATATACTAGAATTTCACTTAGCTTCATTTTTCTTTCTTTCTTTTCTTTATTATGAGTTATGCAAAGTTATCATATACTTCAATAGAAAGCATGGTCATACTGTAAGTATAGTATATTTCTTACAAACTTTCTTTTGTTTGAGGTATAATGGAGATTATTACTTTTCACAAATACACATTCAGCTACCATTGGTATAATTAGTGTCTGTGTTTCTGAAATTGTAAATTTTGACTGGTTGTTCAATGTCTAGTTGATAATTAAAATTTTCTATAGATAAACATGTATCCTACCATTAAATATGAACACGTAAAATAAGCCTTTTTTGAAGATCTAGAAAGTTGTCCTACTAAAATCCTAAAACTGAGATTTTTATTGTTTTAAGACTTGAACACCTTCAAAATAAACATGAAAAATGAGAATGCTATAATTGGAATTTAAGCAAAAATCAAGTTAAATGCTTGTAGAAATACTGGTTTACACACACTGGTAAAAATTAGGGATTTGTGCAGACATTTAAAACAAAGGCACAACTCACTCAAATCTCTCTCTAAGGCCATCTAGTCCTCTGGTGCTCTTCCCCACTCATTTTCTTTTGGATTTGAGTAATCAGCCCATAGCTATATCTTGCTTTGTTAGTGTAGATTTTAAAAACACACAATTTTATTACTAAATAAAAAATAACTTGTAATAGTGCTGAAATGTCATTTTCTTGGCCTTTATAAAATGAATGTTTTTGAAGACAAATTTGTATATTTACTAAGAATGGTGCTTGAAAAAAATGGTACCAGTGTTTTATATAAAATAATAATGAAGTTAAGGTGATAACTGAAGAAAATTAAGGTGAAACATTTCAAAGTTAGGCTCTGCTTAGCTGCAAAGCAGGTCAGCTATCACCTCATTCATATAATTCAGACGGGAAAGCCAAAGGGTATTTGAGACTACAATATCAAAAATTAAAAATGCTTAAAATTAAATTGTGGCAATAATGAGAGAAATTCAAAGGAAATTGTAGCACTGGGTTATAAACTAGGTTTTGTATCCTGACTGCTGTTTACTCTTTTCCTCAGTTATTGCCCATATTCCCTTCTAAATTCACCATTTAACATCTTAAAGAGGACAAGATCTTGCACAGCTCTAATAAACTCAGTGCTGTTAAAGGCAGTAAATGTGATAGCCATTTATTTCTTCTGCTTATTTTCTTTCTCTTTTGACATCCTTTAGGATTTTGGCAAATTCCTTGAAAAAACATATTTCAAAATGAAAAGATTGAAATGATTTTATTTATATTTTTTTTTGAGAATTCCATACATGAGTAATATATTTATGTCATTTCCAATCCTCTTTGTCCACCTCTACATGTGTCCCCTGTTCTCTCTCCAATTCATGACCTCTTTCTTCCTCTTCTTCTTCTTCTTCTTCTTCTTCTTCTTCTTCTTCTTCTTCTTCTTCTTCTTCTTCTTCTTCTTCTTCTTCTTCTTCTTCTTCTTCTTCTTCTTCTTTTTTCTCCTGGAGCTGAGGACCAAACCCAGGGCCTTGGGCTTGCTAAGCAAGCGCTCTACCACTGATCTAAATCTCCAACCCTCATGACTTCTTTCTTAATTATTGTTTTTGCGCATGTGCGCGTGTGCGTGTGTGTGTGTGTGTGTGTGTGTGTGTGTGCGCGCACACACACACACACGTAACTTCACAGATTTTTTTATTTTTATACCATGATTTCAAATATCTTTTGCTTTCCCCATCTGAATTATATGAACGAGGTTATAGCTGACTTACTTTGCAGTTAAGTACAACTTGACTTTGACAATTTTCACCTTTAGATTTTTCCATTATTATGATCTTAACTCCATTAGTTACTGACATAAGAAGTTTCTCATACAACCTGCTGAGCACAGTGAGTGTTGTTAATAAAAATACATGTTTAGGGCTGACTGCTTGGAGTTGGAGAATCTCTCAGGGGTTTTGTCCCTGGAAAAAACTAATTCTTCCTCTCTTGTAGCTCTTCATCTAGGGGTGGATCCTTGTGAGATTTTCCCCATGCACATTGAGATGTTAACTAGTGTTGTCATTGTCCAGTCCTGTTTAGGCAACCGTATTTGTTGAGGTTTCTTGCTTGAATTTCTCTGCCATACATATAGGACTCTATTTCACAGCAGGCACCCTGGTTCTCTGGCTCTTACAATCTTTCTGTCCCTTCTATAATATTCCCTGAACTCTTGGATGCAGGAATTTTGTTATAGATGTGTTAACTGGAGTTGCCTATCCAACCCCTGTTGCTTTCTGCATTTTGACCAGTTGTAGATTTCTGTAGTAGTCTCCATCAGCTTAAAAAGATACTCCATTGATGACAGTGAAAGTTACACTTTATCTGTGGGTGTAAGAATAAGTATTTAGATTGCAGTTAGGAATTATACTAGTTTAGGAAAATGGCAGTAGTAGATTCTCCTCTAGAGTAATGACCTCACTAGCCACAGGTAGTTTGCTAGGTTTATAGTACCAGGCATGAATTCTAGTCTACTGAGAAGGCCTTTAATATAACTAAACAGCTGTTTGTTACCCCCAAGATGTAAGTGTCATTATTGCTTGGTGATATCTTGACAAGCTGTTCATTCTTATGGTTCACGAGTTTTATAGTTGGGTAGGACTATTGATTGTTTCCCTTTCTTGGCAGTTTGCATAACGTCTTCTAGTACTGTGAAAGCTAATCCTCAGGAAGGGTGCTTCTAGGTCAGTTCCAGCTCTATTTCTCCATGTCTTGTGTCTGACGTGTATGGCACCTTCAACAGTAGGGTCTTACCTTCAAGTTCAGGACAGCAAATAAGGGCAATAGTATTAGCCTATATTGTCTTATAAGTCTTTTGGACTTCTCCTTTGGCAAGTTCTTTAAACATTTGGTAGCTCAGGTCATAAAACCTTCCCAACATAGCTATTATATAGATTAAAATAATTAATATAGGTGAAAGCCATGGTAGGAAAGAATGATCCCTAAATGTTAATTATTATAATTTAATTATTAACTTTTTATAGGTAAGCTTTACTACTGTAAAAAGAAGTACATCATGGACTTTTACCTGAAAGGTGAATGCTGATATCTGCAGTTGAGGAAGCTGGAAGGAGAGGAAATCAATGCTCCTGGCAGCTCATATCCAGTCTTGAGATAGTGCAACTGCTGCTACTTCAATGATTGCAATGTGACTTGTGTGCTGTGTATTTGTGTGTGTGTGTGTGTGTGTGTGTGTGTGTGTGTGTGTGTGTGTGTGTGTGTGTTGTGTGTATGTTAGAGGTAGGTCATACAGTAAATGTTGCTACAGGCTAAACTGCTAAAAAAGTTCTTCCCAACCTTTCTTTCAAGAGAAATGGGGTCAATCTTGTCAGTGTAACCATTATTGTTTCCTCTTCTAGATACCACCCAGCCGAGTTCCCCTTCATTTGCAGATTATATCAGCAGATCGATACTGTTAGCAAATTGAGTCTGATGAGGCCTTAGGTGCAGCATTATCTTTCCTCCGATGAGCACATCACTATCAAGTGTCTCCTGCTGGTGCATAGAGATGACATGAATTACACTAGGTTTTTGTGCATCACTTTTCTAGTCTCATGAATTTAATCAGCTCTTTTGTTCTTTATACAATCAACTATTCACTACAGTGCTGCCAAGACCTTAATGATATTTTTCCAACAATACAAAACACACCAAGAAGTTAGTTTTCTTTATGTGTGAATTCTCCTTTTGTTTGTGCATCAAGAGGCTTTCAGTCTCCTTGGTGAAGCTGTGATGGGTACCCACTTCTGTTCTCTCAGATCTCTTGGGGTTTCTGCTCTTATACTACTATCATAATTTAATTTTCTTTATCAGGAAGTAGATTTGAAACAGGTTAGGGTTTATTTGTCTTTTACTATAAATATTTAATACCTAGTATGTAAGGAGGAATTCATACATACTTACTAAATGAATAAATCATTGGGCAAATGTCTGTAACTTCTCATGCCCCTATGTCTAAATTCATTTGGAGCAAAGTGTTACATACTTATAGCTATTCTAAACTTAGTATTTCAAGACCACCACTGTAATAGTTCCCATGTAGTCTAACCTCTATTATGATCCTGTAGCCTGAATTCAAACATTGGGAACAGTACACTTGTTGAGGTTATTCCTATTGGAAGCAGTCATGCACAGCTTAACGTAACATTCCAAATAAGTGCAAAGAATTCATTACCTTCCTGGCATTTCTGTTCCCACCACCCAGGGAGAGGTACACTTGGTTGATAAATTGAGTTGCTGATCCTGTATAAATCAGTGAATGAGTGTGTGCCAGCTTAGTTGCTTTAGCTCCCCATCATTGCATTCCTAAGCATCATTGCTGAAAAAAAACCACATTCTTTTCAAGGAGGCTCACTTTTGTCTTTGGCAACAGGCATACATAGCTACTTTGTGCCATTTATATAAATAAATATTAACCATCAAACAAGGCTGGAGACTGCCCAAGGCAGAGGCATGGCTGACACTCGGTTCTTTTCAACATGTCATTTACTACAGGGACTTGATTTACTGGGTTTTTCCTCTGCTCCCCTCCTTTACTCCCTTCTTTCACTTCCCACGTTCTACTGCCACTTTGCATTGATTCAACAGCTGTGTTGATGAGGCAAAGTACAAAAATCACATGCTTAAATCAAGTATGTGACTGAGGCAGACACACTTTTTACCCAGAAATCTCCTTTAGGCTGATTACTTCCTGTCAGTAAAGGAGGCTTTGCTCCTCCCCAGGAATGTCTGCTTCCTTTGGGAAGCTTCAGTGCATAATGAAAGAAACTGAAGAAATGAGGTAATATGGGATGAGGGGATGATGCTTTTATTAAATAGTTTATCTATTTTTCTAATTGAGCTTTCACTATTCAATTATTATTGAGGTGAGTGTAACTTAATATAAATTCCTAACTGTGCAGTTAATTTAGCAGAAGTAGGTTTTATTGTAGAAACTAAAGAGAGTTAGTTCATTGCTAGTTGAGTCTCCTTTTTACGTCATTTGCTGTTATTTTAATTTTTTTCCAGTTTAAATGTAGAATGACTTTAAGAACACAGGAAACAAATCCAATTAAGACTTTCATACTTAAACATATTCTTAGTGGGTATTTGGCATTTAGAATCTTTCATCTAAAATTATGATCTCTACATTTGCTTTCTTCTATTTGTTTTGTGCCAAATTCTCTTCCAACACTATTGTGTGATTTCTTCCTAATCTTTAAGATGTCTTAGTAATTGTTTCTAGATATTCTTCAGCATATTATACTTAACAGCATCGAGGTGTGAGTATATTGTACTGTGCTTTAAACCCTAATATATCTTAAATAATGGAAAAATCTAAAATTATAGTTCAAGAGTTTTTTTCTAGCTAAGTTAAAAACAGTTTCATGCCAATGTGCTGCCTGGCGTTTAATAAATACAAAACATAGTTATAAAATTAAGAGATGAATTCATATCTTTAAATAATTTCTGTAGGTTTATAGCAAAGCTATTGTGTACTAAGAAGAAGTTAAGATCTTCAATAAGCTCACAGGTTTGAGGCATGAAGTTATTTCCTGGGCACCCTGCCCTTCTCATTTCGGAAGACAGGCTTTACTTCAGCTGAGCTCTTCAAAGCTGATAGCCTGGCACTATGCCTCTGGCACTGAACTTGATTCAGCATTTTAAGACAAATGTGAAACACATCAATATTCTGAGGTAACAGTTTGCCAATTGTTTTATATTGGAAAAATGTCCTGTTAGATGCTCTGTAGTCAAGCAATGTCAACATGAGCATTTACTTTTGACTTATCCACAAACCATAATTGACATACTACTATCTAAATTGTGTACTTAAGAATTCATTGCAATATATTTCTTATAAATAATTCAAATCTGCTAATACATTTTTTCCAAATCAAAGATCATATTATGTTAAAGCACACTGTATGTAATGGACATGTCTTCACAATTCAAGGCTGTTATATGCAGTCTCTTTATGTGTTATAAACGACTTTGACCAAATGAAAATAAGTGATATGTTTAACTACAGCCAAAGGAATTTTTATGAACTGACATTTTTCTCACCTCAGTTATGGTAACACATAGGCACAAAGTATTGAAAGGATTCATTGTTCTTCCTTCTGTCAACCAAATTGTGTCCTGCTAATTTTGAAGCCCTGGTACCAAGTACCACAAAAAATGTGGCTGAAGTTTGAAACAGAGGATTGAAGAGGCATGCAGATTAAATGAGGGGATGGGGATGTGACTGGCCATCTTAGAACAAGGGCATCAGGGAATGTGGCTGGTGTTTGAAACAGAGGATTGAAGAGGCATGCAGATTAAATGAGGGGATGGGGGGGTGACTGGCCATCTTAGAACAAGGGCATCAGGGATGCTGCACTCTTGGCCACAGTGCCAGCAGCGGCTGTTGTTCAAGCAACCAGATGGGTGGCCCTTTGTCACGTCAGTCCTAAAGAGAGTCTCAGTCCTCATTCCTTTAACCGGATCTAATTTTCTTCAGTGCTGGTGAGAGATGAGAAAGAAGAGGCAGGCTAAGGAAGAAAAGGAGAAGAAATCAACAACAGAAGAAAGAAGAATACACGCTATAATGGTGCCTAGAAGCAAGGTAGAAGGTACGTCACAGTCACACTCCTAGGATACAAGAGAGAGGGTGAGGAAACATCTTTGGAGTATTTCTTATGCATTAGACCTGTGGTAAACACTGCTCAGACACTAGTTCACACAATCCTCACAGGGACTCCAAAATAGGATATCTTTCGTCAGTCCATTAGTGTGGTTTTATAGATGAGGAAGCGGGGCCTTAATGATAGCAAGTGTGAGTCCCAGGAACTGAACTCAGGTCATTAAGCTTGCAGCTTATTACGAGCTGAGTCATCTTGCTGGGTATGTTTCCATTTACAAAATTCCCATTTTCCCACTTTGGACATTTGACACATCTTTGAGTTTTCCTTTTCCCACTAAATATCTGGTTCCACATGTAGAATTGACTATTTGAGTCTTCATACAGCATGTAAATTAGAAATTAAGCTTTAGATCCAGAAGGCCTGTGTTTGAAACCTGCTTCCTGTAATGGATTCTGGGATCTTGGTTATCACTTTAGATCACAATTAGTATATTTTCTCTTCTGAAAAAGGGGATATAAGAGAATATATCATAGCACTGTAAAGTAGGCCAAATACACTGGAGTGGGAAAAGTACTATGAATAATGCCTAGTAAAGAAATCATTACGCACATTAGTTACTCCTTCCTCCTCTTCCTCCTCCTCTTCCTCCCCTTCATATTTACCACACTTTCCATTTTCATAGCTATCCTATATTAGATTCTCATTATATATCTATCTACCTAGTTGATTTGTTTAATCCTCCATTTCATCTGTTTTATCCTTTAACACATTTCTGAGTTAATGTTCTAGAGAAGAACTGGGGTCATAATATTCTCTTATGGGAATAAAATGCTTTTGATGCACTGGTAATCATTTATATAACACCCTACAAAATCACCAAAGCTCTTGTAAATCTCTGCTATGATTGAGAACACTTTCAAAAGATGACCCCGTGCCTTTAATTTCTCATTTCTTTTACAGTGCAATAAATGCCCGATGCATGCTATTCAGATTTTTCTATTTTGGTTCCTGTATATATCCTAGTGTTAGGGAGCAACTTTTGCTCATTATTACATTCCTGTCCATACTTCTATCATATACATAATGGTTTGCGTATAATTTTAGTTCCATTGATATTTATAGAATCAATGTGTAGGGCATGTTCTCTGGTGTCTATAGCACTTTATGCAGCTCAGTAGAAACTTACAATACAGAGAACTTATCATTGTTTATAAGGATGTAATAAAGATAAAGGAATTTTTACTGTAATGTAATTATAGACAATCCCAAGTTGTGGTATCACACCATAGAAGGTCTTGAGCCACACAGGGATGTATGTGCCTTTACCAGAGGCAGTGACTTGGCAGCTCATTTGCTTTGGCTGTGTCAAATGACCCAACACTTAGCACTTAGATTTCACACTAGTCTCTTTTTTCGACCTTCATGAGATAAGTACTTTGTTTCAAATAATACTCATGTGAAAACACTGAACCATGCCCCTGCAAGTGGCAGATGGTGGGTTCTCAACGTGCGGCCGGGAGCGGTGAGATAGCATGCTTTTTTGAGTGAGGCTTATGTTTGGCTCATATGAGGCTTATCTTTGCTGAACTTGTTCATACTGAGACACAGCACATGAAAGCAAAAGAATTATGGTCAAACTGAAGGACAAACTACAGGATCCTTCCTAATATATAATACAAAGCTCAGCACCTGTACACCCATCTTGGATTCTTCAGATAGTTCCTAAAATACATAAATTTAAAGCAGCATGAATGATTTTTTCCCCCTGGTCACTCTCCTTCCAGGGACTTTTTAAGATACAAGGGCTAAAATGTTCTGTCCTTTGCTTCACCCTCCATAGAGTATTCAGAAGATCCTGGTGTTATTTATAACACAATGCCATCTTTTCTGGGAAAATTAATTCTTCCCCAGTTCTGGAAAGATAAAGTCCCCAGGATGAGATTGGTTGCTGGATTATTGAGGATTAAAACTCCACTTGTTAACCCAAATTCTCTGACTTTCTGACTACCTAGCCCTACCTCACACAGTAACTGCGCGTTCTCTACTTATCAGAGAAGAGCTCTACTATAAGGATTTCGTAACTTGACAAACTAGATGTTGAGTGGTGAACAAGTATCTACTAAACTGTATTTGAACATCTCTTTACCATTGATATTGTGTTTGAAAGAAATCAAACAGTGCTAAGTTTTTTTGTGTTTGAAATCATTATTTAAATTACATTCAAAATTCAAAGCTGTCTAATTTCATACCATGTTAAAATACTATCTACAGGTTCTTTTTATGTGTGTTTTTGGGATAGGGCCTCACTATGTATGTAGTCCATGATGGCCTTAAACTTGCTGAGATCCTCCTGTTTCTTCCACTTAAATATTGAAATTACAGTTGTGCACTCCTAGGCCAGGCTGGATTATTTTCAAATACAATAGAATCACCTTTCTGTCATGATTAGTTACTGTGTTAATTTGGAGATAGGGCTTCTTAATGAAATTACACCCCCATACACACACACACACACACACACACACACACACACATACACACACACACACACACACACCCACACACACACACACACACACACACGGTTGGGGAGATGAGTTGTCCTCAAAGCCCAACAATTGACTTGACCTGAGAGGGGAGAAGTCAAAGTTCTGCTGTCTTCCTACGGCCTTTGGTCTTTGGTTCAAGTTGATATATAATCAATTCTTGCCACTTTGCATGTGTTGCTTTGATTTCTACCACCCCAAAAAAAAAAAAAAAAGAAAGAAAGAAACAAAAGAATGTTCTCAATAAACCTGTATAATTAACAATCATTTATTAAATTTATTTTTACTGCAATAACTATAAAGAAAATATATCTCTTCCCTGTTAGGTATTTTACAAAACTATATTCTTTACTTTTTGGTCTGGGGATTGAATGTAGGGCCTCCCACACGCTAGGCAAGTGCTCAGCCACAGAACAGTCCCCATCCTCAGCTTCTAGAGGAAATGCTGCCTTCAAACCAGAGCTTCATTTGTTTTATGCTAAAGCTCTAGTCTTTCAGAAAACTTTGAGGGTTGGAATTTTTCCAGGGAATCTGATTTTTTAATTTTACACCCCCAAAAAATTTTCTTATGCACAAAAAACAAATTTGTCACTTCAATATCTAGATTGACAGAGATTTCTAAAAAAAAATGTTCCCTGTAAATAGCATCCAATGAAATAAATTTGTGAGTTTAACAAAAATCTACAGTTATTAATAGAAATATTCTGCAAAGGAATGGTGGTAAAGGTCAAATGGAAGCATACATAAATCGTAGAGTGTCACCAATACATATCATTAAAATAAAGGGGATGCACACTTATTCCAGCTAGCTTAGGACCCATCCAGGGTACTGATGTTACGACCAAGGCAGAATAGGGCATGCTGAGTACTAATTGCTCTGGTTGTTTATGTCACATTATTTTCCGTAATCTCTACTCACTTTCTCAAACATAGCATCTTAGTCCTTTCTGACAGGCATCCTCATGGCCATATTGTAATTCTTGCCATTTTCATGAAATGATTTCTTCATATTCCACCACTGAAAGGCCACTTCCTGTTACCTTGTAGAGTGAGGACTCAGATAAGGTGGAATTCTGTAAGAGTTTCAGTCCTGTGGATCTTTCAGAGCCGAGCTCATTCACCAGCCATACATCAAATACAAAACATTATGCAACTATGATCATCTGTGAGGACAGTATTCAAAGATGTTCTCATTTTAATCAATGCCAGGATACATTTCGATAAACATTTAGAAACAATGCAAGTCATTTGGGTGTATGTTTACAAGCAGTGGATCAGAAGGTCCTCCTTTTGAGCTTTGAGAACCCCCTCACTGTCTTCCACAGTGGCTGTACCAGCTTATATTTCCACTGGTGTTGAGTATGTGCTCCCCTTTTTCTTCACGCCCCACTTGTCTCTTGGTGATGATCATTCTGACTGGGGCAAGATGAACTTTCAAAGTAATTTGACTTGCATTTTTCCTGATGTTGACTCCTTAAAGAATAATTATTGGCCATTTGTGTTTATCCTTTTGAGAATTGTCTCTTTTAATTCCTTAACCCATTTTGTTAGCTGGCAATTTGGAGCTTACTTTTTCCTTTTCTTTTCTTTCTTTTTTTTCTCCAGACAGGGTTTCTCTGTGTGACAGTACTTGCTGTCCTGGAACTCGCTCTGGAGACCAGGCTGGCCTCAAACTCACAGAGATCTGCCTGCCTCTGCCTTCCAAGTGCTGTGATTAAAGGTGTGCGCCATCACTGCCCATCTTGTGGGTTACTTTTAAAGGCCCAAATATAGCTAATAATACCTATGAGAAGGAATACTGAATTTAACATTTATAAAAATGGGTAATTCTTAAACGTTTTGTTGTGTATTTCACAATTTAAATTTATATTACATTCAATCCCACACTGACAAATGAATAAGATGGAGAAAAAAACCAAAAACAACGAAATCAGATAAATGGGAAACAATATTTTTTTTTGGCTTTTAAGTATCTAATGATCGAAGAACCAAAGCACCCCCATTTCAAGCAAACCTCTCACCCCAGCTTGAAACAGGCCTGAGTTTCAAAATTTCCAGAGCTGCTGACATAGGTCTCAGGACAAACTCAGGATATTCGAAGAGCCATCTGGTAGCAACTGATTAACCATAGCATGCCCCAATGCCGGAGGTAGTCTATAAAGTTTGACAAACAACCGGTTAAAACTACGAAGTAAGATAACACAGAAGTTCTGAAAAGCCTCTACAATTTGAGCCAATCAGAATTGTACCCGTACTAGCACCCCTAAATGATGTGACCCTCTGGTTTTTGCCTTTAAAAACTGAGCTTGCAGAGGGGCGGGCACCTCCTCCAGCCTTACTGTGTTGGATGACTTGACACGGGGTCCCTGCCGTGATTTGAACTGCTTCAGTAAACCTTGCTTTTGCATTTCAGTGAGTTTGTGTCTCTGGTGGTCTCTTTGGCGCCCAGGGCACAACAATGACCACCAGTCACAAGACAGTTGCTTTACTTTTTAAAACATGAAAATCAAACATTGGCTGGTGAAATTGTGTAATAGTAAATTTTAAAAAAGCACTGCATTTGAACGTGGTCAATTGAGATGAACAGACCTTAGAAACATACTGGTACTTTTAAAATGGATTGTTTAATGTTCTATTTTATTTCAACAACCTTGATAAAGATAAGGAAACAAGTGAATTTTATTTGACTTTCTTTCCTGACCTCGGAGCATCAGGAACTTCGCAATGGGAAGAGCATGTTTACAGGCTACTGATTAGATGGTGCTGTTCAGGTTTCCACCCCAGCACTGACAGTGACTTATGTGCCTTCAGCAACCTTGCTGACAAGCACGTGGAGGTGAAAGGAAAGGGGGCTCGGGACAGTACTCAGTCATTAAGCATTTCAAAGGACAGTTTATTATCTTTACTTAGCTTTCATGCTTGCCCAGTTCATCTGTGGGAAGAATAGAGGGAAAACCAATTGATCAGACTTAGCATCGTCGTCTGGTGAGAATTCTGAATAGGACTGTATTATATCTGAGGAACTTCATTTATGTTAGGCTGAAACCCTGGCCAGTTTCTATTCAGAGGACTGAAGCATTTCCATGACTACACCATCCTTTTGTTAAAGCAGCTACAGTAAGTCAACACTTATCTTGAAATGGGAGCTACACCTGATTCTTTCAAATAGGAATGAACTAGAGGATTCAGTCAAAAGAAATTGCTCACGTTTGCTACTTTTGCCTTAAATGCTAAGTACAGAGAGGAGAGCTTATTTGTTTTATTAAAGTAATATTGTGGGGTACTTACTACAGCTAGATTATTTTATAAACCTGTTATACATGCTAATCATCTTTGTATTGTACTTTGAGTTGGATCTAAATTCCACATAACAGATAGGAAATCGAGGCACAGAGATGAGAGAGTTTACAAATATTCATAGATCCTAGTAACTAAGGAGTAGGCATGAAATTCATCTATGTTGTATTCATAAAGAAAATGTTAGGTCAAATTAATGACTGGAGATTCTGTGAACATAATTTTAGAAAACTTGGTTTTCTTTTACATCCTGCTACCTGTAGGGAAAGGAGACATAATTTCTTTCACCCTTCTAAATTCTCAGCTGGAACCCCTGTAACAAAATACAGATTAATAAGAGGAAATCAAACAGAAATCGATTATTAAGCATATTTGATACATACTCATGTACAAGATACCCAGGAAATGAGTAACTTTCAAAGAAGTGGCTGAGAATTTTGGCTTTCAGCATCTTCCTAAAGTAATAACACTGTTTTAGAGATACCTTGACAAAGGCAAAGGGCCTTGACCTCCCTGCCTTCAGGGGGAAGTAAATTGTGGGCAATAAAAGCTTGTTAGTAATGTTCCCTGGCTGAGAAGTTTAGAGAAGGGAACAGATGCATTTCTGTCAGTGTGATAGCTTTAAGTGAGGAGGAAAAGGTGGAGAGAGCTTTGCCTGTTTCCACTTCGACCTTCAGCCTAAGAGAATTCTTAAAGTGTATGGCATATTTAAGGATGGCACAGTCTGCTGCTTTTCACATGACAGTTGACTTTTCGGTATTTAAGCTTTTGTCCTTGTAACAGGAATGCTACCCTGATACCATCTGTGTTAGGAAGTAGGAACTATTTCCTTACCTCCTGCTTCTGTTGTTATGAGCCTTTACCTGTAAACAAGCCATACTTTCTTATATCTCTCTCCCAGTAATAAAGGATTTAGGATACCTTATTTTTTGTTTTGTTTCTCAATTGTTTCATAACTTAGTCATGGAAAAGTTTTCTTTTTTTTCAGATTCCAAATAGATAGTATCACTCAGAGGGCTAAGTAAGAAAAATGAATGTAGAAATGTTATAATATAGACCTTGGTGAACATTAACCATTTCTTATATTTGCTATTATTACTCTAACACAATCCCTTTAGCCAAGTTATGCCTTAAAATTTATTGATGGCTTTTAAATTGCAGATTGCTGTTGTAATACTTAAAAGAAACAAAACTTTTTAAAAAAGAAACCTACAGCTCAGATCTTTTGCTTTGACTAATTTGAAGTCATATTTATTATTTATTATACTAAGAAGTAGTGAGATTTAACTATACCATATTTCATCTACTCTAAAATGCCACCAGTAATAGCTTACATATTTATTTTCACACTATTAAGCAAGAAAAATGCCTCTAATTAAGTCTAAGATGGTATAGAGTCTGATTTTCTATTTACCCATGAGCTGTGATAATTGGAGATTAAAGCAGAGGCAGTGGTCAGACTATCCATATTTCAGAGCCATATTAGTGATTTCCTGGAACCTATTCACAATAAACTTGTTTCAGCTAGGCAAATCTGGAAAATTAATATAGAACACAGATTCCATAAACATGTCCCTTGTTCATTGTTGTGATCATGACCCCAAAGAGACCACCAAAGACCGTGGATGTCCAGAATGCAACAGCAAGGTTTATTCTATAGATACAAGTCTAAACAGGGAACTCGTTCCTACACCTAATTCAATGAGACAGGGAGGAGTTGCTCTTTCTTTGTGTGGCTAGCTATTTAAAGCCCTCCAGGGTGTTTGGGGGTGGGTTGGGGGTTTTAGATGGGTGCAACTTGGATTGGTTTATTTTTATCTCTGTTCTCTTTTAATTGGGTGAGGGTAGGTAACCTTTGAATTATGCTGGTTGGGGGTCACAATTATCATTTTGGGGGCTGTCCCGGACAAGTCCCAGGCTTTGTCCTTGAGCTGCCATGGGGGCTGGCTGGCCTAGCACGTATTGACTCTGGGGTCTGGCTCAGTGGTCCAGGCTCTGTCCTTGAGCTGCGATGGACATAGAGAGAGGTCCCAGACAGTAAACAGCTGGCTGAACCTTGAGCAGTCAGAGTATGTGCAGAAAGGGAGCTCCTGCAAGGACTATGTCTTTTGTTCACGGCCCTTCCAGAAACTGCTTGCTCAAGTCTCAGGAAACTGAAATTGAGGCCTGATCTCTGAGAGAAGACTGAGCAGCCTGTTGTGGCATCTGCTTGGTCCTTTCAATCATGTCTATGAACTATGCCTGAAAACCATACCAGTATTAAGCTGCTGAATTTTAACCTGAGTTCAGACATTTTTCTAAAACATTAGCAAATGAAATATTTCCTTTTCAGCCTTTAAAACATGTACTTGTGGATGTGCACACACAACTGTGCTTTTGAACAGGTCTGAATGAAAACCTATAACTTATAAAAGCTATATATTGATACAAAGCTAAAGGGTGCACATGAACTCCACAAAGCACACAACTAGTGCCAGTGTTTCTTTTGATTTGGGTAGTATTCATCACAATAAGAGATTTAAAGGCACTAAAATGAGCAGACATACTTGATGTAAATTATCAAGGAATACTTCTCATTTTAGTGGTGTATTGTCATTTTCTGCTTTCAATTTTTAAGCCCATTAAAGCTGGGGAAGATTGTAAATTCCTGTAAGTGGAATTTTTTTTTCTCTTTAGCTACTGTTTACTTTTCTTTGAACATTGCTGTTGTATTGGCATGTTTATTCATACAGCTCACTGATTCATGTGCTTAGTGTTCTTGTTTATATCTGGTGCACAATCAGTATTGTAAAACACGGGCTTGTGAAGTGAGACTCTTGATTTGAAGTGGCTGGACCATAAAACTCAGCTATTAGATTAGCAAGTCAGTGCATCACAGCGAGGAATCGATGCAGGGTGATGTTCAGTCTGTTTATTGCTCCCATACCAGATGAGAGAGAAAAATGACTTAGCATTTGCATAGTTCTTGAATCTGTCTGGAATGATTTGAACACTTTACTAACAGTGTGGCTGCCACTGCCAAATACAGTATAATTCCAGACCTGTTCTATGTTCTTTCTGTACATTGCATGCTACTATCTCATGAGGCTCACCCGGAATGACAGTAAACAAATGCAAATTTGTCACCATCCTCTAATACTTCAGTTTCCTAAAAATTTCCACCTGCCAAAATGAATGGCGGGGATACAGGATATAGCTCTCTTTATGCAAAATTTATTCTATGTGTGACTTGTTAAGGATCACAGCTCCTTGAATAACATAAATCACACACAACACACTAGAATATAGTTATGATAATATAATAGTAGAGAATGGTTTTTAAAGGATGTGCCATATTTTTAAAAGTTTAGCTTTTATGGCTACTTTTACATTCCAGAGTTTTAAACAATTGCTAATGTGGAGAGTTTGGACTTCTCTTTCTCAAGCAGAGAAATGAATTGCATATGATTAGACCTTAGCTCGTTTTCTTTTTTCTCTTGAAATTTCTCAACCTAAATCCCTAGTGTATCTTACCCATTGCCGGAATAGTGACACTAATACTGATTTTGTTTTGTTTTGTTCTCCTCTTACAGAAACTCTCTGTATCCATAATGTCAGTGTCAGTGGATCATTTAGGGTGGGCTAGACTTGACTTGAAAGTAGGAGTTACAGGCTTAAGCCCAAAGGATTAACCTCATCGGTTTTATTTGTGTGAGGTGGGATTTATCAAGTATACCACTATTTCTAAAGCACATTTCTCACCTTCTCTTTTTTGTGTTAAGACTTGAAGAGAGTGTTGGGGTGTGTTAGAGAGGATGTTACTTGCTGAGCACCTGCTGAATTTCAGCTACCACTGAAGCTTATCACTGATGCCTCCTCAATTAGCCATTGCAGCTTTTCCTTTCTCACCATTACCCCATGTGTACAGCTCTGAGCTGGCACTGAGGCAGGACTCTCCAGCTTCACTGTGAGTTTACTTCCTTGACTAAACACTTCAGCATGGAAGGAAAACTTACTTGGAGCAAATGTTTGGACTTGCTGGCTGTGTTAGACTGGGTCCAGGTGCAAAACGGTTTTGTGACTCCTTCCCCCCAATCTCAAACAGCAAACATAGAAAGTGATTAAACCATAAACAGCCTCAATCAGAATCCAATCAAATTGTTATCTGGAAGAAAAATAAAATGCTCTTATCAATCCTCTCTGGAGTTCAACATGATTGAATCATTGTGTGTGTGTGTATGTGTGTGTGTGTGTGTGTGTGTGTGTGTGTGTGTGTGTGTGTGTGTGCATGAGTGCATAAGATGTTCACATGTGCATGCAGGTGTGTATGTATGTATGTGATTGTAGAAGTTAGGTATCTTTCTCTATTGCTCACCATCTAATATTCTAAGATCAATCTATTATCTATCTATCTATCTATCTATCATCTATCATCTATCATCATCATCATCTACCTATATCATCTCTCTATCATCTATTCTTCTATTTATTTATTCATTCATTTATGTGCTTGCATCTGTGTCTCTGTGTGTGAGAGTGTATGTATTTGTATGTGCAAGTAAGCATTGGTAGAAGCCAGAAGAAAACATCACATGTTATCCTCTATAAATTTGCCTGTTCATTTGAGGCAGAGTCCCTTCCTGAATCTGATGCTCACATTTTTAATGCTTAGCTGAAATACTGTCAACTCTAGTGCTCCTCTGTTCTCCATCCCCTTAGAACTGGGGTTACAGGTGTATACAAGATATCTGGCTTGTTTTATGAGTACTGGGACCTGAATTTTGATCCTAATTGTTGCACAGAAAATGCTCTTAACTTGTGAACCATCTCTCTAACTTCTCTATTTGTTGAGACAGGGTCTCCAAGTGAGACAAGAGCTCATCAATTTGGCTGGCCACTGACCTTCAGGAATCCATCTATATCTGCCTCCACCCACCATCCATCCTTGGAGTGGCAGACACACACCAATGGGCCCATCAGTGCTGGAGATCTGTACTAGCTGGTTTTGGGTATCAACTTGACACAAGCTAGTGTCATCAGAGGAAGGAGCCTCAGTTGAGGAAATGTCTTCATGAGATCCAGCTGTAAAGCATTTTCTTATTTAGTGATCAATGGGGGAGGGTCCAGCCCACGGTTAGTGGTAGATGGTCCTGGGTTCTGTAAGAAAGCAGCCTGAACAAGCCAGGGCAGAAAGCTGGTAAGAAGCACTACTCCATGGCCTTTGCATCAGCTCCTGCCTCTGGGATCCTGCCCTGTGTGTGTTCCTGTCCTGACTTCAGGGATGAACAGCAATGCTGAAGTATAAGCCTAATAAAGCCTATCGTCTTCAACTTGCTTTTTAGCCATGTTTTCTTGCAGCGATAGAAACCGTAATAGGATCTAATCCTAAGACAGGATCTGAACTCAGGTCCTCATGTTTTCACAGAAAAAATTTTAGACTGAAGGATCTCTTCAATTTCTTCATGTCCATTTAAAAGATAAGATACCCTTGAACATTCAATCAACTCCTCAGATGGGTCATCTCAAAACTCACAGGGAAGAAAATCTGCATTAGAATCATTTTAATTATGACTTGAATTCTAGGTAAGCACTCACTGTAGAACTTGGGCAAATTATTTCTTATCTCTGAACTTCAGTTTCTTCTTTTATACAAGAAGCATCAACATATTACCCTGAGCAACTGCTATGTTGAAAATATAACATTACATTGCTTACCTATAGTGTTTCCTAGAACATACAGAAGCAGTGCCAATTTTCTCAGCATGTTCAAGGTCTAGAAGATTTCTTTGTTGATGATGCCTTTAAATGAGGATATTTTCTTAGCTGTATTGTATTTTGGAGTCGCTATTTCTGCCATTCTCTGCATATATGCTTTCTTTCTTTTGCTCCTTTTTGTTGTTATTGTTTTTATTTAGCTTCAAAGAACCTTCAAAGATTATATGTTCTCTGTGGCTCAGAGCTCTATATTTCTAATTGAGGAAATCTATTGTGTTTGTGCTATGTATGTGTGTTTGCATGTTTTTGGGCACGTGTTTGTGTTGATGGCCAGAGGTAGATGCCAGCTGTCTTCCTTTATTTCTACCCACTTTTACTTTTTTATTGTTAGATAACTTTTTACATGCATACGATATATTTTGATCAAATCTAACCAGTTCCTTTCCCTTTAATCCTACCCATAGCTGCCAGAAGAAAGCATCACATATTATCCTCTACCTGCCTATTCCTTTGAGGCCAAGTCTCTCTCTGAATCTGGGGCTCCCCCACTTTTCTTTCCTAACTTCCTGTTCTCTTTTTAAAAACACACTGAACATAGTGCTACTTATGTGGGCCCACTTTATGTTTTAGACAGGATCTCTTATAGAACCTAAAGCTTGCTGATACAACTGCACAGCCTGGCCATCAGGGCCCAGGCCCACCTTATGCTTTAGACAGAATCTCTCACTGAACCTGAAGCTTGCTGATATAACCATATAGGCTGGCCATGTCAGAGCTCAGGCCCACCTTATGCGTTAGACAGGATCTCTCACAAACCTGAAGCTAGCTGATACAACCATACAGGCTGGTCACCAGACTCCAGGGATCTACCTAGCTCAGCTTTACAGCACTGGGTTATAAGCACTTACTGCCACACATAGCTTTTGATGTATCTGCTCAGGATTGAACACAGATTCTCACGCTTACAAGGCAGGCACTTTACCAATTCCCTCACCCTAGCCCCAGGATTTGGACTTTCATTTTCTTTCAGTACTTCTAAACAGGAATCCCAGACTGAGCTGATAATTTTTTCTCCCAAATTCATTATAATTTTTCCCTGATTTTTTTCATCAGTTTAACTGCTTTTTCTTGGAAGCTTGGGGTTGTATTTATTCTTTCTGCTCCTGTCATCAATTGTGCATTTATCATGAAGTTCCACAGAGCTCCCTACCCAAAGTCTTGTTTTTCTCTGTTCCCAGTTCTCTCTGCCCCAAGATGGCTTGTGTCATGCCCTTACCATCTGTGGTGAATATATGATAAGCTTTTCACTTACTTCTTGATCCTCATCTCTTTCCTTTCTTATTCCATTTTTTTCCTCAGCTGTGAGAGTTTCCATAGTCCCAGGACTCATTTTTCTTCTTAGAAACTTAAAAAAATCATCACGTGTAAGCCAAAGTTTCAAACATAAATGTAATCTTAATATTTATGTCCTAATTTGGCTCAGGCTCATTTTATATTTTAGATAATACTGATTTGTAAATTTTAGAACTTTCCAAATATACAAGTAAGTAAAAAAGACTATGTAACAGACCATCAATATATTCTCTGTTCAAAGTTAGCATTTCTGATATTTATATATTTGCTTCAATTTTTGCTAAAATTGCATATCTTAAGGTAAGACCTGGAAGTCATGTCTACCTCATCTCTTTCCCCTTGGCCCCTGGTAATGACCAAACTTATCTTTTTCTTCTCTTTCATATCTTGTGGTTTCGGAGTGTTGAAATGACAGAGGGAGCTGTTAAGCAGGTACAAGGGTCTACCAGAGGAGAGCCTCTGAGGAGGTGATCCTAGCACATCAAATTCCTCAGCAGGGAAGAACTCCTTCATTTTATCTTTGATTTGTTATGAGATATGACCCTTGTCTCATGCAACACAACAAAATGGTCTCTTAAAATGTTTGTAACACAAGCAAGGCACTTATCCTCTGTAGAATGTGGTTTTCTACTTTGATATTCGCTTATGTTTGAGGTAATTTTTCAGTACCTGTCTGAATGAAGACTTGTGAAGACAATGAAGACAATGTTTGTGACTTATGTGTGTGACTTGAAATAATGTATATGACCTAAGTATATCAGATCCTGGCCACTAGATGCTCAAATTGTTCTGGTTAATGTTGTTAAAATGTCTATTGATGATGGCATTGGTCAAAACGGAGTAGATAGTATGGTATCATTCTTTTCTTGTAAGAATACTGTACTGCAAATGTGAGGGTACCATGAACATGGCCTAGGGAGTTTAGAGGAGTACAATAGTCCCAGTGGATGCCTGAAACCACAAAGGGTACTAAAACCTATCTATATAATTTTGTCCTAAATGTGTGCAAGCATACACACACACACACACACACACACAATTATGATAAAGTTTAATTTATAAAGTAGAACAATAGCAATAATACTAGTAAAAGACATTTAAAAAAAACCCTCAATACTATACTACGATAAAAGTTCAGCAAATGTACTTGCTCTCAACTAGACTTTTCCACTTAATGTTTTTCAGTCTGTGGTTGAGTGTAGGTAGCTGGAACTGTGACAAAAGAAACCTCAGCTGTGGCGGACTTTCTTTGGACCACTAACCAGCTCCCAAATAAAAACAGAGAGACTTGTTATTAGTTATGACTGCTCGGCCTTAGTTTAGGCTTGTCCCACTAGCTCTTATAACTTAACCTGCTTCTCTTCATCTGTGTTTTGCCTCAGGGCCTTTCGCCATTCTTTCATTCTGTATGTCCTACTTTCCTGCTTCCTCCATGTCTGACTGCCCCAGGCGTCTTCCTCTCTTTCGCCCTCACTCTTTCTTCTTTCCTAAGCCTAGATTCCTCCTTCTACTTCTCCCTGCTGGCCAGCCCTGCCTATACCGCTACTGCTTAGCTATTGGCCATTCAGCTTTTTATTAGACCAATCAGTGCCTTAGCCAGGAAAGGCAAAACAGCAATACATCTTTACATAATTAAACAAATGCAGCATAAACAAATGTAACACCTTTACATAGTTAAAGTAATATTCCACAACACTCAGCTAAGCAGAGATGAATGTGTTCTAATACAGGTTGTGTTTGGATCCCGTCTGAGTTCAAAGCTGGAAAATACTAGTGTCACCGTGTCCCTAGCTTATGAGGCCAATTTCCTTACCCTAAAAGGTGAGAAAAGCATCACTCTGATTGCACTGGGAGAAGTTGTGGTATGGTTGCTTCTTTACAACTGCTCCAAAAACCATCTCCTGCCTATATAGTAGGGCTAGAAAATAGTTAAGTGGGTTTCTCAATTACATGTGTGACTTGAATTTTGTTTAACTGATTTCTCAATGTTGCGTCTACCACTGAGGAGGAAAAGGTATCCTACATGTATGGTGATTGCTTTCTTTATTCAGGGTACAAATCCCCAGCACTACAGAAAAACCATTAAACCACACAGCATCATTTTATATGCACAAATGTTTCTTTTTAGTTGTATTTTGTTCTTGCTCCCATGCACATGACCTTTTCTTGCCCATGTGAAGGCATTGCTAATGTGCTAATTGGAATTTATCTATTTTAATGGTCTGGTTTTTGTTGTTGTTTTTTCTTTAATTATTCTGATATATCAGAAAATACAAGGCTATCTTCATAGTTAGTTTGGGTAGGACAAATCATATGTGTATCTGTGTTCTCAAGCATAGGGCACAGTATGAAAAGTGACCCTAGATATGCTGCTATATGCTTATAGAGTTTCTGATATCAGTCTCTGGGTCTCTCTTTAGGAACTTCTTCGGTTGTCCTGGTAACTAAAACTCTTTCAGGGTTGTTTTAACTTCTTTTCAAATCTAGAAAGAAAATTTGGAGCCCAAATAGTCATAATATAAATATTCCTGTAATTTCTGTTTAGTATAAAGTGCTGTGGCTTTTAAGTAAGAATATGATGTATATAATTCTTGATCTTCTGTCATAACTGAGGGTGCTCTGGAGTTGGGGTCCGGGGTCTGGAAGACTAAGGTGTTTATTAACATATTTTTGTTGAGAACATTTTTATTTATTTATTGACAATTTTGTATGTCATTTCTTTTTTTCAGTGTTGAGGACTGAATCCATGGCCTTGAGTTTGCTAGACAAATGTTCTGCCACTAAGCTAAATCCCCAACCTTGATGAATTTGTATATGTACACATACATGTATTGTTTATACTTTAAAGCTATTCTTCCTTTTTTTCCCCTCAGGTTTTCTACTTTAGAAGCCAGTCTTCCATTGGTGTTTGTGTTTCCAAATTTAAGTCTAGTGTCTGTCATCTTATACTCGGGGCTTTGCATGTTTCAGGAGATCCATATGATGATAAGTAGAAAGAAATACCTATGTTTAGTCCAGTGTCTTTAATAAGTAATATATTTTTCAACAAGTGATTTTATATAATGATTTTATTTTATATCATATATATCATTAATTAAGAACTATATTTTTCTTTGTAGTCTTTTAAAATGAAAGTGTAAACATTTAATCATTAGTACATACTTTTAAATTCTCTAAAATATTGAAGGAACCTATATTTTAAAGTAAAAAAATGCTTACTAAGTTGATTATTTGCTTAGTATTGTGATTTGGTAAATGAAATAATTAGTCTTTGTTGTCAACTTGACTGGATTTAGAATCCGAAAGGAAAGTTTCAGTTCAGGACCTATTGTAGAATGTTATTGTAAGGTGTGTTACTTTTGTTTATGTTGCATTTGTTTGACTCTGTGAAGCTGTGTTACTGTGCCTGTCTAAAACACCTGACAGTCTAATAAAGAGCTGGGATAGGGACAAAGACAGTACATTGAGGAAGAGTGAGAAGGGGAAGGGAGCAAGAGAAAGGCAGGTAGGGATATTTGTTCCAGGGGGTACAAAGAACTGCCTCTGAATAGCGAGGAGACAGAAGCGGCTCATAGGAAAATCACAGTTTATGAAAATACAAGGGGAAACCCATGTTAGGATGAGACATTTCATTTTAATTAGGCATGCTAATTATGTGAGCCAAAGGGGGCTTTTGTTTGGTAGATTTCAATACTCTGATAGATGGACCTTGGTAGCCGGCCTCAGGAGGAGGGATTGGCCAAATAAGGGAATACATCTTGGCGGCTGGCTTCAGAAATGGAATATAATGGTTTTTAGTAAGATAGAGGAAACCTTGGAGAAAGGCAAGGCCTGCCAGAGCTCCATGCTCAAGTGGGGGAGTGTCCCTTCAGAACCATCAATGTAGATCCACTTCTGAGAGTGACTATGAGGATGTTTCTAGAAAGGTCTAGTTGACAAAGAAAGAGCCTCTCTAATTGTGGGCACCACCATCCTATGGACTAGGGTGCTAGACTGACTAGAAAGAAGAAAGGAAGCGCGGACCAGCACCCATCTCCCTGTGCTTCCTGGGAGCATGACTGCAGACACATGAACAGCTGCTGTTACTGTACCCTCTGCTGTACCTGCCCAGCCATGATGGACTCTATCATCAAACTGAGCGGAAGCAAGCACTTCCTTCTCTAAGTTGCTTTTACCAAGTATTTTGTCATAGTTACCAGAAGAATAGCTAACATAGTGAAGGACACCAAAGTGTGTTGAACACTCTAACTCAGGGACCTAGAAAGCCATAGGTGGCCTCTGTAGACCCTTCTCCTGCCCTCCCACCGCTGACTCTTGCCTATCCTCCTGAAGGGATTCAGAGGAAACAGCATTTGTCTCCTCTATTGTGGTAACAGAACTAGAAATGTTATTCTATCTCCCCCTTGCCTTTCTGTATAGGAGGTAGACATAAAGAAATCCCCCAATCCATCTTGTCTAATGTTAAGTCCCAAACCTTAATCACAGAGGGATGCTGACCCACATGGAGGACAGAAAGCTCCTCAGAGTGTGATCACCCTTAGGTCATATGACTCTAGTCTCATTCTTCACTGAATCTCCCCATGAAAAACCCGATGACTTTCTCTGGGTCTTTGTTCCTTCATTTCTGAAGGATTCTGTGTTACATAAAACTTTGATGAAATATTTTTATGCTTTTATCTTATAAATTATACTTTCCTTTTTTTCTCCTGTCTTTTGTTGGAAGTATGTTGATAAACTCTAACTCTTCTAATGGGGAGAAATGTTTCACATCTTTTTGCTCTTATACTAATTTATCATTTAAAATATCATATATAACATGATTTGCAAAATGTTTTCTAAAATTGGGATATACTACAAGTAAATGTATATTAATATATATTTGATCAGTCTCAATTCCAGCAAGGATTAAACAGGATATTCAAATTTGGATACTTTGAGTAGAACTTAATAATAAGTCATGTTCAAAGGCATGAGTAGAAGACAGTCTGCTAAAACTGCTAATAAGAAGCCCTGTTAGTTTCAGTTGGATGAGACTCAGTCCCCAACATGAGAAGAGAAGACATAAATGTGCAAAGAGGTAGGCACAGGTATGGGAAATGACAGCTGAAGACTAATATGCCTGTGTTGGACAGCTGCTGCCCATCATGGGAAGGATGAAGAGCTGGCATCCCATTCATTCCCTCCTGCCACCTTGATGGTGCTCAGTATCTGTGATGCCCACGAACTAACATTAGTGTGGCCAATGCAGGTCTGTGGCTACTCTCTAGCACCTGTGCTTGCCAGAGAAGAGGAAGATAATGTGTAGTGAACTACTGTAGAGAGGGTAGTGAACATTACAGTCACTTGCTCTTCTATTATGTTAGCATTTTATTTTATTTTCAGAGAGGCTAAATGGAAGGGATTTGAGCTTTACAGAGCTGAGCAGTAAGGAATAACCGAGGGAAATAATTTCAACCTTTTTTCTTTTCTTTTCTTTTTTGAAACAAGGTTTCTCTGTATAGCAGTCCTTGGTGTCCTGGAACTCACCTTGTTTACCAGACTGGCCTCAAACTTAGAGACCTATTTGTCTTTGCCACCCAAGTGCTGGGATTAAAGATGTGTGCCACCACTGCCTGGCTGGTTTCAGACTTTTTTTAAAGATATAGAATGAAGTGATTTTAAACCTAGTAAATTAACTTGATTAACCAAACCATATACATATGCTTATGTAATTTGCTTGTTACTGCTCCAAGCGAGACAGATCCCAATTTTATTTTACCTGAACATCTTTCATGTTTGCTGCACTTACAGGTACTGTCTTGTGAATGAACAATAGCATAAATGAAATTGCAGATACTTCTGTGTTTCAAAATGACTTAGTAGAATGTTTTCCACTTGCAAATTCCTTTTGAAGGTGCGATTAATCCATAATTTCTATTTTTAAGAATGATCAGAAGCAGCTTTCCTGTTTCAAGTTCTGATGGAAACTAAAGCAAGGATTTTTACAAGGAATCTGTTTTTGTGAAATGTTCAGTGGGGCTGAATTAGAAGCAGACTATTTTCCCCATGTGTTTCTCCTTTTAATTCTAATCCTAGAAGAGGACAGACACATTTTGTACACAATATTAACTATTCAAATGGGAGTTTGAGTAGTTTCAGTGAGACTAAATTTAAAAAGTAGAAAGGCATCCGCCTAGAAGATACTGAAAACAGAAAGAGAACAGAAAAAAATTTTCTTTACTGTTTGCTTCCCAAATTGTTTCAATGCAACCAGAATAAGTCAGTCAATGTAATTAACAGTATCATCCTAATAGGTATACAGAGACCCAATGTCACAAAGTCAGTGCTTGTATGGAAAGCCATGTGAAAAGATCAAACAGTGCTAATGACTTCGGCAAAATTCTTAACAATGAAACCAGGATCAGTAAAGTGCGAATGTTTGCTCCATACTTGTGGCATGTTTATGTATTAACATTTCTTTTCTAAAGAGTGCATCTAGCTCACAGCTTTGTAGATCTGACATGAGGCCCCACTAACTTTTATAGTTCTTGGCATGCCTGTGATATGTTGACTAAGATGAGATAAATTGGACATTTCTTAGTGGTGACATCCAGTCTCACAGATTTTGACCTTGACTAGAGGAGTAAGCAGTAGAAGCTGGTGGTACTGTTGCTCTGAGAAATTACACATGATGCATATGCAGGAAGTCAGGTCCTTTTGAGTCTCACAAAGTATGTGCAGACATCCCTGGGCTTCTCTTTGCTCTGTCTTGATGTGGTTAAAGGATGCCAGTACACATTTACTAGCAAAGTGCTAATGAGAATCTGATTTCATTAAGCTTTTATATAAAGCAGAAGTTCTAAAAAGACTAAATTGTCAAAATTGTTTTAAGTTTATGCCCAGTAAACATGCAAGTTAAAGGACATAGATCATGTGCCACTGGGAGTCATATACATAAGTGGTTAGATACAAAAATTACAATAACCTCACTATTACTACTGGTACATCAGGAAGTCATATTTGCCATCTTAGTGGCTTGGGACCCTGAAAATTTAAATATTTAATCCATGAGTCCTAGTATCTCCAAATGTGACTTTATTTGGGAATATAATCATTGAAGATGTGGTTAGTTATAATGACATCATACTCCTGTATTTCGGGCCACTCAATGCATATGATGTCCCTCTAAAACAGTGGTTTCCAACCTGTGGGTTGCAACTGCATCGGGGGATCAAATGACACTTTCACAGGGGTTGCCTAAGACCATCAGAAAATACAGATATTTACATTATGATTTATAATAATAGCAAAATTAGAGTTATGAAATAGCAATGAAAATAATTTTATGGTTGAGGACCACCACAATATGAAGTACTGTATTAAAGTGTTGCAGCATTAGGAAGGTTGAGAAGCACTGCTCTAAAAAGACTGAAAATACTTCACCTCAGGCCCTGCAGAATGTTCCTGAAAGGGTGGTGACAGGAAAGCAGTTCTGCCATCAATGGGGTGGTGAGTGGAGACGACACATCAACATCCCCAGGTATGTCCCTGGAGTGGGCTTCAGGATGTGTGCCCCTATGCAATGGAGAGATAGGGACTCCAGACATGTTCATTGATACCACACTCTATGAAATGGTATCCAATGGAAGAAGAAGTGCTCCATACTGGACACATGTACATTTGTTCAGAGAATGCAATGAGACTGAGGATTTGCCAGCAAGCTCTAACTTTTGTAAGTTATGTCCATATTACCACATTCACCCACTTATACACAGGCAAAGAGAACGAGAACTCACTGCTGAGTGCTGAAGTCTTGAAACTACCTCCAGGATCTGGTTTCCTCTTTGGTTGTAGTCAACCATGTTTCTGACTTTAAATCACCTCCAAGTCATGGGCGCCTGGAGGAGTCTTCCCTAATGCTCTTGCCTATCCCACCTCTGGAGCTTATTTGAGCAGGGTAAGCCCTAGGGTGTTCTACAGAGGGTCTGACTACCACTGCTCTACATAGTTGAGAAACTGGATGTCAGAAACCAGGCAGAATTATCATTTACCACTTGAACACAGTTTAAGAAAATACAGTGTTATATCTGAAGAAAGGCCCAAGTGGAGGAAATTCAGTGCAGATCCACTGCAGTCATACCATGGATACTGAGGGTAGCTGTCATAAGCCAGGAGCTCCTCCAACAACAAAGGGACCCTGCAAGACAGTGCCTAACTCCCTGGAGGCGTGGAACCCTGCTTATACTGGAACAACTTTGAGATTGAGGACAGTGAATTTTTGTTATGTGAGCCACGCAGCCTGAGGCAGTTTATGTTAGCCCTACTAAATTCATGCATCCACCTTGCTTGAGCTCAATGTATAGATATATAGATATAGATATACAGATAGAGTGTTGAGGGACCTAGCCTGGTATGATCCAGAGGACCTGGTGGGATCCCAGAGATTGACAGATGAATTGATCTAGTGGAAAAACCTTAAGGTCCATTATTTTGTTATTAATTTTCACAAAATCTCCAAGGTGGAAATGTAAGGGTAGAGGTGTGTGAAAATAAACTTCCTTCATATTTGAACCCTTCTCAGTGACCTCTTTCAATTTTCAATGTTTTCTTCCATCCAGAAGGATGGGAGTTGGAGGTGGTTAACAGCCTGGTGATCTGCGTTATCTGTTGGGCGAGGCCATATCAAACTTCTACAACCAGGAGGTGGCTAGTAGTCTAAATAACCCTTACATTATCTGTGTAGCCAGGGGCTCCCCCAAGCTCCCATAACCAGGACTGAAGGTAGCTAAAAGCCCAAATGACCCCTATACTATCTGTATGACCAAGCCCAGTCCAGGTCCTTCCTTAGGCCCTTAAGCTAGTACAGGAGTCTATCTCCAGAACCCATCCTTTTGGAAGAAATCACATGTACCCTGAGTTGAGTTTCAATGTAATTATGCTTTCCTGTGCACCAGAGATTGTATTACACTAGAACACTTTCCCCCAAAAAAATATACTGTGTTTAAATACGCTGGCAATAAACTGCCTAGCATTAGACTCTTGGAGTTTGATGCAGCCTAACTTGGGCTGAGCTGAGATTTTGTTCTCACTTCTTCATGGATCATTTTCCTTCTTGCTATGACACTGCAGGGACCCCTTCAACATTTTTTCCTTTTTTTCAGAAAAAGGTATTTACCAATTGCAGCCATAAAATGTGGCTATGAAATTTTCTTTTCAGCTACTTACTACATATTTCTTGTAATTGCCTAGCTAATACTAACATTGAAATCTTGACAATCACTCTACTTTCCTAAGATTTGATTTTCTTATCTATTAACCAAATTCCAAATGATTGCCTACTTGTAGCAGTTAGAAAGTTTAGGCTATTCTGTTCCAAACCAACCAACCAACCAACCAACCAACCAACCAACCAAACCATTCTCCCCACAAATCTATACATCATAGTGGCCTTTTTTGTTTGCTCATCAAATATGTCAAGGCAGGGTTGGTAGAAAAGGGTGGTGTGGTGCTTGTCAGAGTTATTTAGAGACCCAACCTACAGATCATATTGAACTATCCCTGCTCAGCTATTGCTAGAAGAAAAAGAAAGGAACACAGGGTTTACATCTTCAGCTGAGTGTTCCAGCCCAGGCAGGACCAATGTTTGGTCACACAGTCCCACTCAGTGGTCAAGAAACACAAACCTACTATAAGCAGAAAGTGTGACAAAATATAACAGGGTCCTTGTACTTTGTGGAAGGGCTTTGTAAAGTATAAGGTGATATTTAGACCTATCTTTTGACTCCAGAGAAACCTCCTCTTTTTACTACGTCAGATTTCTATTAAGCTTTGTTTTTGATTGTTGTTGTCCTTCAATTAGAAGTTGTTAAATGCTCCTTTATATAGTGCTAAGAGTTTGCACATATAAAATGCTAATCATAGCTCTGAGAGAAGAACAGTCTCCCTTCCCAGGGGTTCAAGATTCAGTGTGACAAAGAGTGTAGAGCTCTGATAGGTGAGATTACTTTTCTCCCCACAGAGAAGGGGATGCTTTCAGCTCTGCACTGGGAGGCTGCCATCAGATGGAGGTACAGACTCTAGGTTTTGGGGGGCTGGCATTCTAAAGCCACTTTTTTTTGGTCATAGGATCTCTCTGTTCTGCATGAGTGAATTTTAAGAAGACAGTACCTACATTAGCCATTTAAGAAAAAGGAGATGAAATGAGTGTGTTTGCTACATGCTGATTCTATCAAAACACTATTTTCCGTGTGGTCAGAGTCACTTAATAACTTCTAATGTCAAGTTATTTGAAAGTTGCTATTCCCTAAAAGCACAGAGCTCTGCTGTAAATAAGGAAGCAAAGTTTTGTCCTTATAAATTCATCTATTACGTTTAGCTTTATTTGATTTTTTGAAAGGTTCATTAAAATTTTAGCTCTCCGTAGTTCTTTGTCTAGAGTTGAGGCCCCTGGGAAAGAGAAGTTGGGAGTGATGTAATTATACTATAATCTAAAAAATAAAGATTATTTAGGAACTCTACCTCTCCTCTGCATATTTTAAAACTATCGATCCCAAATAGTTCTTTCTCAGTCACTTCAGATGAACACAGGAAGAACCGATGCTAATAAGGCCTGAAATCAGTGTATTCTAGAGGAATAAAGGGGGTGGAGAAGATGCTCTGGGGACAGAATGAGTAGCATTTAGTTCAGTCTGACAAACCCCTAACAACAGTGTGTCACAGACAAGCTATCAGAAGACTTACTGGCTGATAGGGTAACAAACACAAGAGCCGCACACTATAAATCATAACAAAAATGAATGCCAATTAGTGTAATGGGGGAAAAATATAAAACACAAGAGGAAGAACTGATCACTCTGAATGGGAATTAGATAATGTTTCACATCTAATATGCTGGACGAGTTCCAAAAGCACAGGGTGGGGAGAGGAGTGTGCATTAGGGCCGAGGAAAGGCTACGTCAGTGAAAACCTACAAAAAGTACATTGACAAGAAAGCACACGGCTTACTTAAGTGATCTCAGGCAGTTCTTCTAACAGGAGCATTGTGAGCTCTCTCTCTCTCTCTCTCTCTCTCTCTCTCTCTCTCTCTCTCTCTGTGTGTGTGTGTGTGTGTGTGTGTGTGTGTGTGTGTGTGTATGTGTGTGTGTGTAATATACTGAGAAAATCCCTCTAAAATTGAATTAAAAACAGGATTTTTGGAGTGGAGGCTAGATGATACTGACATCACAAGACTATTATAAAAAGGTCAATTCAGATGACGTTGCTGGTTTAATTCTTTTCTTTAAACTCATTTTACTGATGCTTTAAATACCTCCTGCTCAGTTTTATTGGAGATGGCTGGTGGACCCAGAGGACTCAAGCTTATGTGAACTGTATTTTCCTTTACATGGCATTCAACTACAGACTGACAATCTGTTATCTAAAACACCAGATTGGGACCAGAAGTGTTTCAGATTTTGGGATTTGAAATATTCTCATACAAACATTGATATTTCAGGGATGGAATCTACATCTGAACAAGAATTTCATTGTTTTCATTTGCATCTCAAACTTAGTTTAAAAGTGATTTTTATATATAGCTATATAAAACATAATATGTATAATTATATATATTTAATTACACACACGCAATCACACAGACATACACACACACACATACACTTATTGTTTTTTCGAGACAGGGTTTCTCTGTGTAGTTCTGGCTGTCCTGGAACTCACTCTGTAGCCCAGGCTGGCCTCGAACTCAGAGATTCATCTGCCTCTGCCTCTGAGTTCTGATTAAAGGTGTGTGCTAACATCACCAGTTCAATGATTTTATAAATTTAGTGAGCCTATATTTTGTCATCTTGCAAGGTCAGGCACGGAAATGTCAATTCATGGACTGATATTGGTACTCAAGGAATTTTGATTTTTTAGAGTGTTTTGGATTTCTGATTTTCAGGATGGTGATTCTCAGCCAATCATGTAGTCCCCTTCTACTTTTCTTCATGAAACACTGAGTGGTTTGAGGTGGTGTATCCAATTTCAAGTTCTTTGGAGTGTGGCTAATGCATACAGGCCGTTTAGACCTCGGGTGCTGTAACTCTCAAGGTAGTCTGACTCTGCTGAGATTTACTCAGATTATGTTCTGTTGACATCAGAGAGCTAGAAACCAAGGTGCAGGAATTGGACAGACACAGGCACACTGGGTTGTGCATTCCAAACTCTTGCTCCATAGTGGACAGTCCACAGCATTCACTAGATGGAGGCTTCTGAGTATTTATGTTAACTGTAGGAGTAATGTTTTTCTAGTTCTTTGAATTCAGTAGTTGAAGAATTAATGATGTTTCAGAAGAATCACATCCACCTTGCCATTTCATGATTTATATCTTGCATTTGTTCAATTGTTTCTTCTGGTTTTATTTTATATTTTTTCTTATTAGGCTTGTTTTTGAGGACTTGGTCCTGTTCCCCCGCTCAGAGAATTGCTACAACAGCAATAATATTAAACTGTGAAAAGATACAGAAACACACATAAAACTGATTAAAGCCCCCTAACATATCACCAACGATTATCACCAAAAATGGCTAAAGTAATGTATAGTACCCAATGAATTTAAAAATTATCTATTGTGAATGTAGAAATGATAAATGAATGGTGTAAAAGGGATCATGAAGAGAAGTAAACAGAAGAAGGATAAAACCAAATAAAAGGAGGAAAAAAGAAGAGTGGAGAAGAGTTTACCAATGAGAAAAAACAAGACATCAGAAATAACAGAAGAACAACAACAAAATACACCCTACTATTGAGAAAAACTGAACACAAAATAAGATAGAAGGGAAATAAACTATAAGAACTTTGCTTTGAAAAACTGAAAATAAGATAAATTCAAAATACTGACAAAACGATATAGTAAAGGAAAAATGTGGGAAACAGGGGAATTAAGACACACACACACACACACACACACACACACACACACACACACACCAGGTAGGGAAAGAAAAGTTTGCACAATAAAAGTAAAACATGCATAAACAGAATTAGGTGGGTATGTGAATGAGAATAAGAAATGTAAACATACGGGTTTTTAAAATACAATCAAGTGAAACTTTACTAAAAGTGGAATTTTAGATAGGGGAGCACAAAGGGAAAAAAGAGAGAAAAGATGAGCGGTTCCAACAGCCCCTTTCTTGGTCCTCAGAAAATTTCACTTACGTGAGTGAGATTGCGTGAGCCGTTGAGCTGTGGACTCTTGCCTGTCCTACCCCTTGCCTTGGGTTTGAGGGGGACAAACAGCCAAGGTCCGCCTGATGGTCGATGCGTCAGTAGCTCTCCTTCCCAGTGTCGTGAGGACCTCTGCTGGCCACACTTAACTTTGCAGCATGTGGGGTGGTCGTGTTCTCTGAACCTACCCACACTCCCACTCTCCAGGGTGGCTAACGTTCTGACTGGAGAGCGTGTCTCAGCCTCTCTGAGAAAGAACAGCGCAGTGGCAACACTGTGGGCTGTCTTCCCAAGCCCCTCTAAGTACTGATCACCTGTTGGAGCCATGCAGCTGTGGATGTTAAACAGTGTCAGCGTTCTCAGCCTCCAGTGAGCAGGCCCAGCCTCCGACCTAAGGTTCAGAGCTATCCAACTCCAGATTGACCTTCCGTTGATGATGTCTGCTCGGGCTACTGTCTCCATGCACTTTAATGTCCTGGCAAACGTGCACTTTTCTCCACTAACTGCCACCCCCCCCCCCCCCCCCCTGTGCTCATCCTGGGGCTGTGGTAGGGTAAATTCAAGTCCCGATGTGTAATTGTTTCCTCTTCTTAGGTCACAGGGCCGCTCAGTTTTAAATAGCAGTTTTCCTCTTAGGGTGACACCCAATCATCATCACCTTCGGAGTCAGCGCTGCTGAGCTGTTTGACTTGGCTTAGTTTTTATGTGTTACCCATTCTTTTCCCACCAGCCGTCAATCGGTCTCTACCAGTGAGGGTTCTGAAGCTCGCCCTCACTTTCTCTTCGGGATAGTCAATTCTTTCTCACACTGACTCTACTAAACCAGGGTATGATGCAATTGATGATAATAAGGCCTCAGTATCATCCATTATTGGATCCTTCCCGAGTTGCTTCCAGAGGCAGGAACGAGAAGATGACAGGATTGCAGCCATCTTAGAGAAGGGTCAGACTGGGGAAAGCAGGCCCTGAGAAACCCACCGGGCAATGAGCTGCCCCTTCACCCTAAACCCTGGGAAACCCACCAGAGGATGTGCTGCTTCTAGACCCAGACAATTAAGAGCCACATAAAAAACAAGTTCCACACATTTGCTGCCACAACCTATGGGATATGATAGATTCTATATCATATCTGTCAGAAGGAACAAGTTTCTTGCAGAGAAAATGGGTCTGCTGATGACAAAGTTTGCTAGAGGATATGGCAATTCCCTTGCAGCTGCAACTCTCCAATCAGTTCAAACCAAACATCTCTAACCTAAAGTAAGCACCAATCCTGAGCCTGTAGCTATATGGAATTGGAATCCCCCCCCCCCCAGATCCCCGACCCCAGCCATTATAAAAACCCTGTTTGACTGCTACTCAGGGTCCCTCCTGCTCATCGCTGCTGTCAGATGGATGCAGAGACTGGGTTTAAACTCGTAAATAAAAATTCCTTGCTTTTGCATTCCGATCAGTCCTTTGGTGGTCTTTGGGGGACTCTGGGTACAACCCAGGGCACATGGAGGGAATCTCTAGTCTGCCATCTTACCTGAGAATCTCAAAGAAGAAACACTGATTTCTTATGAGAGTGAAAGGTTGTCCTGATATTTACTTCAGCAGATCTTCTCCAGGACCATCATTTTTTTTCTTTTAATACCATAGACTTCCCATTTTGCCTTAAACTTTTTATCCATTTACAGCTCATCTCACTTCTGTCTTATAGAAGATCTATTGCCGATTTCTCTTTAAAATTTATTTGAAAGAAAATTATTCTACCATATAGTTGTGAATAGGATGGATTATTTTAGTGCTCAAACAACAGAATCTATTTCACATTTATCACATAACTGTTGTACATTTGGCACATTGTTATCACTGTCCATTATTGGAAATAATTTTATATATAGTGTCCATTTACAAGTATAAAAATTTCATCTTTCTCTTGACATCATGAAGACAAATACATTCAATATACTATTAAGATTCCATATGGAAGCTGAGCAGTGGTGGTGCACGCCTTTAATCCCAGCACTCTGGAGGCAGAAGCAGGTGGATCTCTAAGTTCAAGGAAAGACTGGCTGGTCGACAGAATGAGTTCCAGGACAGCCACAGATACACTGAGAAACCCTGTGCTCCCCTCTAAAATTCAGTGTAGAGATTTAGAGATACAGACACTGTTATAAGGTGATGAACCAGAATAGAAAACATGATGAATTCATATCTAATTATAGAGAAATTATACTCAGTAAACATCAAATTAGCCAACAGGAAACTTATTCACACAAGTTTTTGACAGCTTCAAGTATCTATTTATATAAACTTTAAAATGTTCAAGATTATGACATGAACTGAATACAAATATTCATTTACCTACAACTCAGATATTTTGATAAACAACTAGCTAACAAAGTCAGGACATATATGGAATATTAGAATCACTGCTAGAACAAAGAACATTAATTAGAATTAGATTACAAATTTCCTGAATAGCTAAGGAAATGCACAGTCTAGCAAATGTCCTGTCCGTGGAGTGGGTGAGCATATCATCAGTGAATCAGCCTGCTGCTCTGCTTTCTCCATACCCAGGAAGCATTTTGAAGGAAAGCAAAATGTACATAGAGAAGATCCTCTGCATAAGAAATCTCCCAGAAACCCATAGTCTTTTTTATCTTCTTCCCAAAATGGATATAATGATGTAAAATATTGGGCTTCTGAAGGAGGGGCCATCTATCCTGATTTCCACGTAGTCATCTCTAGACTGAAAAAAACAACAAAGTCATAATTTTGAGTGATTCCCACACTACAAGTATTATCTCTTGTTGATATGTTATAAAATAGGTATAAATTAGCCAGAGAAGCATAAAGAGAAGTAATACTAAATTTGAATCCGGTGACACTTTGTAGAGGAAGAAACAGTTGTTGAACTGCCATATTTGAAATCGAATAGCGATCACATTTAGAGGAAATGTAACAAGTTAAATTATACAAAAAGCTAAGATTTTTATTCTTTATAGATTGAATTAATGTATTTGAC